>NC_142173.1:9033052-9203472 GCF_029865625.1 Vigna umbellata
ATAAAGTCGTTTAAAAATGAATGTAATACTTACACCCATTTTGGCTCTAATGATCCACAATCGGCACAATACCTGTTCCCAGCTTGACGCATCAAATTGTCTAATCTTTTCTGCGGTCCTTCTTATACATACAGGGAAATTAAAATATATATATTTTATATATATATATATAATATATATTAAAGTTATAAATTATGTAAATTTCTCTAGTAAAATTTATCCCCAACACATTAATATTTGCAATTGAAAAGTACAATAAAGACAATATCAGACTACCTTGATGAAAACATTAAAAAAAACACATTAAACATATAAAAATATTTGGTTAAGACGAAGAAAGAAGAATTCGAAATTTACCAAAGAAAATAAATTCTACAAAATATTCCGATCATTTCACTAAATATTCTAGTAACATAGTCGTAGTTCTTAAGGTTGTGTTACACAAACTAGTTAAAATATTAACTTTAATTATTTTTAATTAATTTTTCAATAATGCTCTTATATCGTTTTAGTATAATTTTTGTCCAGAATATCACTCAAAATAACTTATTTTGTTTTTGTATGATAACGTGTCAATTTTTTTCTTAGAATTATTTACCCTTTTTGTAATTTTTTCTTCTTCTTCCACCAGAGAGCAGAATGTGAAATAGAAAAATTGAAAGATTTTTTCTCATTTCAATAAAAATAAGATTTTCATTATATATTGCAATCTAAAAATTTTCATCACCACCACAGCCACAATAAGAAATTAGATAAAGAGGTGAAATTCATTTGTAATCTCATACGAAGAGTGTTTTAATTATTTTTAAAATTTTCTAAGTAATGCACATTTTGTGAGTAATGCACATTTTGTAACTCTCTTAAGTTGATAGAAAGAAAAATGTTTTTTTTTTTGGATTTGAGTCTCTTTGAGATTTCTCTTTCTTTCATTATCTTTTATATTGAGAAGTCTTTTCAAATGGTAAATTTACAGTTTACACTTTTCCTTTTTCCTCGTTGAAAGGAGGGTATTTCTTCTTAATAATGTTTTCCATCCCTTATAATAATGTTTTTCATCCCTTATAATAATGTTTTTCATCCCTTACAATGTGGTTGAACGAGACAATTTAATAAAGTAGTTCATTTATTTGGTGAATTTGAAATTCTTTAAAATAAAATAAGTTGTTTGGATGTGAAAATTAGAAAAAAGAATTTAAAATTTAGGAATTTTGAAAAGGTACTTCAAATAACTAAAAAAAATATGAAAATCATTTAAAAAATAAAGAAATTAAAATTTCAGAACTAGTTACTTTTTCTTTTTTAGAGGTATCAATTTGACCTATGATTTATGAGTGAGTCTCAACTCACTTCAAAATAAATTCCCATTATATTTGTATATTAGGTTGACCTTTGACCAGGTTGACTCGATTAAATCTCCTGTGCTAATCGATTTGGCTTAACGTTCAATTTAGTTGCTTGACGTGGATCAACTCGGTTTGACCTTTTATTTGGTCGACTTAACCCGATTCTTCGGCTTGACCAACTTGAATCAATCTTTAGCCTAGGTCATCTCAAGTCAACCTTCTTCCGAGTCAACTCAGGTTGACCTTTGGTTCTAATAAGCTTACTCAACTTTTGACACAGCCAACTCGACTCTTCGAACTAACTGACTCGAGTAAACCATTGTTCCAACTTGGCTTGATCTTTGATTCGATCCAACTCAATATGATTTTTTGACCTAGTTGATTTTGCTTGACTTTTAGTTCAAGCTGACTTGACTTGACTTTCAGCTTAATATGACTCGACTTAATTTGTAGTCCAAACTGTTTCAGCTTGATATTTGGTTCGAGTAAACTCAGTTCGATCTTCGATTCAGAGTAATTATTTTGGTTTTTGTTATTCTTTTGGACATGTGAATTTTTTTATGTGAATTTTTTTATCTTGTGGACTTTTTGACTTTGATCCATCTAGACTAAAACGGGATAAACTAAAGTGATAACTCTACTTTCTATACACATTATACATATATATTATTGAAAAAAATTAAATTATTAAATATTATTTTAACATTTAAATTTAACTATTTTTTTTTGTAAATTTTAATTTTAAAATACATATTTTTAATATGAAATTTTATCTTAGAAAAATTCAATTACTCTATTCAAAAAAGAAAATTAACATACAAAATATTTAAAAAATATTAATAATGATATTTAAATATTATATATTTCAACTTGTTGTGTATTTTAATTTCTTAAAATTATTGAAAAAGGTGTCTCCGATACATGATAAACTAACAAAAGAGTATTCAACATAACAAAGAAAAACAAGATGAAAGTATATATTACCAGAAGACATCCATCGTTCTCTTAGATTGTGAGCATTGAGATTAGGTGTTTCTGAACAAAACAGATCATAAAGACAAGATCCTGATCCTGATCCTACAATTAACCATTTCATTTAATACTTAGCACCACATGCTCTCATCATGGTTTACAACATTCTTATTGGTAAAATCTAATTATACTAATAATAAATTCAGACATTAATAGAATCAAATACCTGATATGCCATTGGTACTATGATGTTCTCGTTGAACAGACATCTCCATTTTTAAATATTTAAAACCAATTCAAAAGAAATTGAGGCTATAACATTGGAATAGCTATGTCTGTCAACTGCTCCTCTGCAAATTGCGTGAAGAAACATAAAAACATGACCAATAAGAATAAAATAAGAATGGTAAAAAAGACAATAAAAGAAAATTGTTTTTGGAATATATAGAAAATCTTACAAATTAAATAATCTCCTTTCTCATGGCATTCGTCAATGGCAGCTTATTCTCTACACCAGATGGAAGTCAATTGAATTTTGTTAGCCATTGTAGCAACACAAGGAATTGGAACATTTTCAAACAATGATGAAATCGTGAAATTTGATATAATTGATCTAAAAAGCTAAAAAGAATTTGAATTTATGTTATGAGAAAATGCATTATTCCTAATTCGTATGAAAAGTGAATGGGAAAAGTACCATAGAACATTGATGTTCATAGAGAAATAGTTGAACGCGCTTCATGGGGGCGAGTTGAATCTTGTTCATGACAAAGCAACGTATATTTATCCAACACACATTGCTACATCAATTCCTCAACTACTACCATAAATAGACATTTTCCAATCTTATCATTACCAACAGTCATTAAAATATGTATACTTATTATCACATCATATCCATTACAACTCAAAAATCATTTTTCATTTCATCTCTCCAAACACATCCTAATAAGAGCAAAGGAAGATTTTTAAGTTTTATGAACTTACCTTAACAAAATCTTCCACTTCCCTTGCTGCTTTTTCATCTCACTCTTCCTCAAATCTTTTCCCATTCTTCAGAGGCCATGTTGTCTCAAACAGAAGGTATATATGTATATATAATTATATATATATATATATATATATATATATATATATATATATATATTATCTAATATGCATTATTCCAATATTTGAGGTTGTGGTGTGCATGTTTTAATGTTTGGGTCAACGGGTGCTCTTGCAAGCTGTCACATGCTATTCGTCTTCATATTTTTTGTTTATTCAGTATTTTGCTCATGACATAAGAACTATTCATTAAAATAATCAGGAATTTATCAATGAGTAATTCTGAAAGGACTAATAGTGATGAAAATGTAATATTTAAAAATGAATGAGACATTTGTGTGATGTGTTTTTTTTTTTTAAAAAAATAGGGACTTCGATCGATTCTAATTTAAGAATAGAATACATTATGGTCTTTAATTTGATCTTCTGATAAAATTAAATTCCTATGGTTACATTATCTGAAGTGATATTAGATTTGGATTTTTGGAATTTAAAACTAATAAATGAAATAAAGAAAATTTTACTATTTTTTATAGTGAGTTTTCTCAATTCTTAATATTGTATTTAAATTATAAGATATTTTTACTAAATTAGATATTTATGAACGAATAGGTATAATAAATATCATCATGAACTACTAACAAGTTGGTGTTACAATACGTAATCCAAACTCATAAAATATTGAAAATTAGAGAAATGAAGTTTTCTATAAAAATTAATTATACTTGATAAAAAAAATCATTGTTATTCTTGGATTAACCTTTTAAGCCATTTATTAAAAATTTAAATTTATTGTTAAATTTTGAAAAGTCAAATTTGTTAAATGTACTCTACAAGTATAAGGAAAGATTTGTATTTCTGATGTGAACATTTATTCCAAATCCTAAAGCTTCTCAAAATGTTTGATTGATCTGAGTTAAGTGATAGAAATATAAAGATGATATAATTCACAATATCAACAATTTAATTAATTAGGTTAGTGTTGAAAAAGAAAAGAGGTTAAACTCAAACCATGGAGAGATTAATTGATTTTAAACAAAAATGATTTTTCAAGGTTTCATAAATAGATCATAAAGATTTTTATGAATCTTGTTACTTTATTTAGAATGAGATATAAGTATCACATCAAACACCTAAAATAAAGCCAATGGGGGTACTGGGAGGCCGAGGAGTTGAGGCCTTGGAGGCCAGGAGGCCGGTCGGTTGTGGACCTGGGAGGTCAGGGGGTAGAGGCCTTGGAGGCCGGTTGGTTGTGGACCTGGGAGGCCGGGGGTAGAGACCTTGGAGGCCGGGAGGCCAGTCGGTTGTGGACCTTTGGAACGCCCCGGTCGGGTGACATAGTGTTCCGCGCATATACTTGGGCTTCTGGTCACGTCGGACGGTAGTGGTTCTTCGGAAAGAACTCCCCGTTCACCGCCTGGGCCAAGCTGACAGTGGTTCTTCGGAAAGAACTCTCCGTTCATCAGCTTGGGCTTGTGGTCACGCCGGACGGCAGTGGTTCTTCGGAAATAACTCCCCGTTCACCGCCCGGGCCAAGCTGACAGTGGTTCTTCGGAAAGAACTCTCCGTTCATCAGCTTGGGCTTATTCTATGTTTGATGCCGGATGATGGAGGAGAGCTCGTTTTTACGCAGTCGTCCAATTATTTCGGGTTACCTGTATTAGGAAGAGAACGTAATCAAATTTGAAGTTTAAAGAAAGTAGATAATTATACCCTGTAAGGTAGACCGATCAGTTGAAGATGCTCTGATGAGAAGGATTGTTCCGAGAGAGCATTTCCAAGAATAACCGTGCGTGGCCCAGGAGAACTTCCTAGCAGACGTTGATGACCGTGCGTGGCCCAGGAGTTCTTAAAGAACTAGTAGACGAAATCTGTTCGGCCGAGTTGTTGAATGCTGGAATACTTGACGCCATGAAGGACGGACGATAGAGGCCTGAAGGCCAAGTACTCGAGTGGCAGAACGATCCAGTTCTTGTGAGGCCGAACGGCCAAATACCTGAATGTTGAGGCCACAGAATACCTGAATGTTGAGGCCACAGAAGATCGAACAGTGGAGGTCGAGCGACCGGACACCAGCAGGAACGAACGGCTGAAACGAATGCATGGGAGGCCGAATTGCCGAATGCATGTGAGGCCAAATGGCCGAAATGAATGCACGAAAGGCTGAACGGACAAATTAATGGACAAACGTATGTGGGGCCCGGGAGACCGAACGGTTGAACCCGTGAGGCCAAACGACCAAACATCTGAATCATATGGCCGAACGGCAGATGCCTCTGGAGGCCGAGTCCCTGAGGCTAGAATTGGCTGACAAGTTGTAGCCTTTAGAGGCCGAATTGTTGGCTGACTATCTGCGAAGCCCAAAAGTTTGGTGCCATATTTGGCTAAGTGTCTGCAAGGCCAGATTATGGAATTACCTGAGACCAAGGTATGGCCGAGCGGCAGAATCCGGATGACCAATCACGAGCTTGGGCCTATCAACCGAACGTACTAGGCCAAGGAGATCGAGCGAGTAAGGCCCTTACAGGCCGAATGCGTGGGGCCTCTGTTCACCGAATGGTTAAAGAAGCGAGGCCGCGAGGCCGAATCGCTTCTGTCGAACGCCTGAGGCCACGTTTGGTGAAGTTCCTGTTAGAATAGGTTTTGAGGATTTACCTAAGGCCAATGCATTGGCCGAGCGCGCGTATGGTGAAGAGTCAATGACAGTACGCATGAGGCCAATCGGCAGAACGGGCAGGACTGATTTGTTGGATTGTCGAGGCCGGGCGTAGAACGACCGGTAGTTCAGGTTGAACGGCCGGGATGACCAAATGCTGAATGCCAATTAGGCTAAGTACCTGAGGCCTAATGGCCAAATGGTAGAGGTCGAACACGTACCTTGCAGGCCAAATGGCCAGATGGCGGATGCCAAATTTGGTTGAGGCCGGACGGCCGAGACTTGAGGGTTGATAGCCGACAGCTGAGGCCAAATGGCTGAGAGCTTGTTGAGGCCGGACGGTCGAGAGTTGAGCCGAATTGCTAGATTCTAGATGCCAAATTTGGCTAAGTACCTAAGGCCGGATGACCGCTTGGTAGAGGTCGAATACGTACCTTGGAGGCCGAATGGCCAGACGGATGATGTTGGACGACCGAGAGTTGAATACCAAATCTGGCTAACGTTGAGGCCGGACGGCCGAGACTTGAGGCTTGATAGCCGACAGCTGAGGCCAAATGGCAGAGAGCTTGTTAAGGCCGGACGACCGAGAGTTGAGCCGGATTACCAGATGCTAGATGCCAAATTTGGCTAAGTACCTAAGGCTGGATGGCCGCTTGGTAGAGGTTGAATACGTACCTTGGAGGCCGAATGGCCGGACGGTTGATGTCGGACGACCGAGAGTTGAATGCCAAATCTGGCTAAGGTTGAGGCCGGACGGCCGAGACTTGAGGCTTGATAGCCGACAGTTGAGGCCAAATGGCCGAGAGCTTGTTGAGGCCTGATGGCCGAGTACTTGAGGCTGAACAACCGGGAGTTGAGGTCGAACGGCCGGGAGGTGAGGCCGGATGGCCGGGGAAACGAGGCCACGAAGTCGAATGGTCTTGACCGAACGGCTGAGGATGCGCCGCCGAACGGTGGAGACTGAGTTTTTAGGTTGATGAAGCCAAGTGCAAAGGGCTGAACGGTGGAAGTTGACGTTCTTCTGAGGTGCCCCTCATTGGTTCCTTGTGTTTACAATGGCGAATACCCACTCGGCCCCACGGTGGGCGCCAAATGTTTCGACCGGATCTGGTGGGACCCTGTTAAAACACTCACAAACGATGAAGATTGGCGGACGGATGATTTCGCATGCAACGGATCGGACGGACGCTTGATGGCGGGCGGCTGATTTCTCACCAGCCGAAGCAGATCGAGTGACTCTGGCACTTGGGAGCACTAGGAGCTGACGAGAACAGGACGGACACTGCTGAATCCCACGAACTGAAGAAGACCGGGCCAAGACCGGACGGACACTGTAAGACCCTAGAACCTCAAGAATTTACCGAGTTGTAAAAAGTTCAAGTTATAATGTGTTTCGGTAAATTAGTGGAGGCCGAGATACGAGCGTACTGAATCTCCCCTGCTCCCTCCAGTGGTGCTGTTGTTGTCGCGTCTCCTTCTTGTATGAAGCTCTTTGAAGGAAAATGGGCTGGGTACCTGCAAAGGTACTCCGACGCTCAAGTTAGAAAAGGGTGGATCGAACCTCTCTCAGTTCAAAAGAAGAAGAAGATTAATATTCTCTTTCTTAATTTCTTTCTAGGGGAAAAACGTACCTTTCTTCCTTCAGTCTTTTCATATTTATCCTAGTAATGAAAATAAACCGGTTACCTTAAAATCCGGTTGGTTGAGAATCTGACTTTCTGGAAAATACAACCGTTAAGTCGTACTTGATAATGGGTCAGTTGACTCCGTGGTTGGTGGCGTTATAACCGAACACATCCAACCGCTTGCTTCTTAACTTCTTAGGATTAAGATGTCAGTTTTGACTAAAGTTGACCGATCGCCCATTAGTTTAATTATTGGACGATCGTCAGAAAACGATCGCTTATGATGGTTGATGTTAAGGGCGGCGACAGGCCACATAGGATAAAATTGACCGAGCGCCCTTGACATCAATCATTAGACGCTCGTTGAACAACGATCGCTTATGATGATTGATGTCAAGGGTGATGACGAGCCACATGAGATATCTCTAAACGATCGTTCCTCTTTATAAGTAGACGATCGTTTATAGTCGTCCGTAAACTGCTTATCTTCAGTAGTCGAGTCGTCCGTAAACTGGTTATCTTCAGTGGTCGTCTGTGTTATCAGTCGATCGGCTCAGGTAATATACCATACATAATGTAAAATAGAATGCTGTCAAAGTTTGACATGGTTTACAATTTTAATTATAACTTTTTGTAGAAAATATCAATTGAGTTGATCAAAGAGCTTCAATTTGAGTACCCATACGCGTATTTTCGACTTCGGGAAGGGGGTCAACCGGACGATCAAAGTTGCTACAATCGTGGTGTTGGGGGACTTGCGCCCAGCGCCCTTTCCTATGTGGCGCCCAGGCGCGAGGCTTGCGCAAAAAGTGGCGCCCAGCGCCTCTGGTGGGGCGCCCGGGCGTGAGCGTATCAGCTTTCAGATCTGAAATAAGTGGGAATTGCGTGGAAAGTTGGGGAATATGCTCCATAATCATAATGTTCGTCCCTTGGGCCAGAGAGGAGCGTGGGCAGACCTCCTTTCCAATTATTAAGTACTTCTTAGTGGATTAAGGGGCCATGGTGTCTCTTGGGCACATCTACAAGTGTGGGAAAAAGGAAGAAATGGGTTCTGCACTTGTGGGAGTGAAGTTGTTGCTGCAAAATCCGTGAGAGAGGTGAAGTTGAGAGCTTCTAGAGTTGCAAGGTGTAACATCCCAAAAATACAGTAATAAAACCATATAATAGAATTGATTACAGTTAATAATAAATTAGTTCAGTCTTAACATTAAAGAAAACGTGCAGTTCTGACCGAACGTCCATAAACAGTAAGAGTTCAAATTTGACTTATACAACAATATGAAACTGACCGAACGGTTTACAAAAGGAATTACCGAACGGTTGTTCCTAACAAAAGAAAAGGTGACCGAATGACACCTTATACTAACTAAACTATACTACTAACCGAACGTACTACGGTTCGGCCTTAACTTCAACTTCCACGAGGTTCTCTTCCTCCAAATATTTCTCTTCCAGCGCCTCTTCCAGTAGCACGTCTCCTTCTGCTCACATCCACACGGATGATCATTGCAAGGACAAGGACGGACGTACAAACGAGACAACACAAGGAAAAACACAGGGTAAGCTTATGTAATTTAATTCAAGCAATAACATACATTTATCACATTCAAACACATCAAATACATCTCAACGAACGATTCAAGCAAGGCCTACTACTAGACTGACCGTCCGGACTGTATGAATTCTGTGTAGCTACGACGTTCGTGCACCCGGGTGATGTAGTAACTGGAATTCTCATCAGCTGCCACCCGAGGTTAGTCCGTTCCGTCCAAAGTACCCCTAAGGACTAGGACCTCCTGCCGTTCCCACACATGATCTACCCTCCTCTACGTGAGGACGAGTACTCACGGAACATCAGGATGAACCGCCAGCCAAGCATTACCACATTCATACTTTACAATTTCAATATTCATCATGAGTCGTTCCTCCCCGGAACACTCGTTCAACTTCACATCATTTCATTCATATCATATTCTCTTCCTATTTCATTCATAATCATTCCCAATTCCATCTTTCATTATCACTTTTCTCAAATTCATCTTTCATTGCCAATAAGTTAAATTTCATCTTTGTTCAAAGGTTTATAAAGACACCAGATACCGAACGTTCTATCCTCCCTCAGAACGAGGACGAACGCTTGGGACGAGACAGATAGGTCTCCAGTTCCAAAATAGAATAAGACCGAGAGGTTTACTGTCGGTTTGAGAGAGAAACCGAGCGTAATAGATATAGCAAGGAACGAATGAACCGAATGTTCATTACAAAGTGAAACAATTATATGAACTGACTCTTGATAACTCTGACCGAACGCTGAAAAGACCTCGCCAAAGGCTACGACTCTATGCTGGAACCAATCGATACAGACACTCCAAGATATTCCAATAATAATACTTAGAAGCATTCATATGAAGAAACCGAACGTTATGAATGTTTAGCTTATTTGAATTTACCTCAAGAAATCCGAATGTCAGTCAATGACCGAGCACGGTAGAGAAGAAATTCTATTGAAATTAGACGAACGCTGTTTTTCATCAATATAGGTTATATAAGAAACGAGAACGAGCGCTTGGTGTAAGACCGAGTACTACTCAGTACGAGCGCTTGGTGTAAGACCGAGCACCACTCAGTACGAGCGCTTGGTATAAGACCGAGCACCAATAAACTTATAATAACATACTTGATAAATATAATAAGATACTGTCGAAGTAGTGATTACTAACGACGAAAATATACCATTTCACATATATATATAAATTGAGTTTATCAAAGGATACCCAGATACAACTGTGCTTAGCCGAACGCTCAAGCATAGTATTATAACACGAGGACGCTCGTCCTCCACTAGGATTCTCTCCAAATGAAAGAATCCCATTTCAACTATGTTCACCAGGTGAACCGAGCGGTCAATGACCGTTCAGGAACGAACGTATACTTTTATATGAGAAATTTCATACCAGAATCATTTCTTTTCAAACTCATTTTCTAACATATATTTTCATACTTTATACATTCATATCAAATTCAACTTTCACACTCCAACAATCCATATCATGTAAGTTTCATATAATTCATACATTATAACATAACTCAGCCATATTTCATTTCATCTCAGTAAATAAACCAACGTTCTTTCAATCCATTCATATTAATCATCATGCATCAATACCATTCAGTCAAATAACGAACGTTCATGCATTACGACAACATACAAATACCAATTAAATTAAATAAGCTTCCCTTACCTCTGAGCGTGAACGTACGTCCTACAGAATGAGACTCAGTTCGCCGAACTATGATTCTTTCTACCCTCAACGCTCAACCACTCTTCGAACTAAAATAAAACAACAATCCAAACTCGTTCAGAATGAAACTAAGGACCCATGCAACCAGAACTTGGTTTGCATGTTTTCAAGAACGAACGGTTAAAGACAAGGAAAACTTACCCGTTCAGAATTTGAAACCAATCGGAACAAACTAAAGCTTGGGACGCTGGAAGTGTTTTTACGGTCTTTGAATGATGATCGGAGAAAAGAAAGAGTGAGTTTTGGTAGAGAGAAGGGAGGGTTTTCTAGAGAGAAGAAGGAGAAATGGAAAGTCAGAGTTTGAAAAGGAGAAGGTGCATGCAGAAGAGAGTGGGTACGAGTTTTCAGAAAATCACTTTTGTTTTCCCCCGTCCAAACGGACGTCCGCTCTCCTGTTGACACCTGCCTTCCACTATCTGATTTTCGAAACTTCGCTGGTTGACACCTGGCGTCCGCTCAGAGGGGTTTTGGGTGCGTTTTAAATGAGATTAGACAGGTGGGGTTTGGGTGGGGTTTTCCGAGGTCTGACACAAGGAGGCCAAGGTGCTGCAAGTCTTGTGAAGATGGATTCAAGGTTTTGCAAAGGAAGTCTTCAACAGGTAAGGGGTTTAACTTGGGATATAACATAGTGTATGATGGGCAGAAGGTAAGGGGAGCTAGATCTATTTCTTTGATTTTTGAAATATACTGTGTTTGATGCAAATCTGGGAATAAGGGGGTGAAAAATGGGGTTTCTGGAAATCTGGTGCGATTCTGCAGAATTCTGCAGAGCGCGCGTTGTCCAAATTGCTCGACCAATTAGTGGTCGGCAAACTATCCTGAGCGTTCGGTCTTCGTGAAATAGTGATCGTCGGCGTTTGTCCTTAAATTGGTATTCTCAGAGAGTGATCTTAAGCGTTAGGTCTTGGTTATGTATTGGTAATTGTAAGCGTTCGGTTTTGATGAGGTATTCTCAGGTTTAGCTTGTAACGTTCGGTTGTTAGGTGTTACCGTTTGGTTAAGCCTTGATTTTGTTACCGTTCGGTTAGGTGTTGATTTATGTCGTTCGGTCAGAGTTTATTTTTAATACAGTTCGGTTGATATCTGATTTGATAGTATCCGGTTAAGCATTGATCTGTTACCGTTCGATCTTGAATGTTAAGTACCGTTCGGTTAGGCTTTGTCTTGGTACCGTTCTGGTAGGTGTTATTTTGGTAGTCAAATTTAGTAACGTTCGCTCTAAGAGTTCAATTGGTACCTTACAGTTAAGGGTGAGTTTAATACCGTTCTGTTAAGTGTTGAATTAGTACCGTTCGGTCAGAATTGGATTTAATACCGTTCCGTCAGGCTTTGATTTAATACTGTTCGGTGAAGTGGTGATGTGGTATTGGTCGGTCATGTGTTAAGTTTTGATAATTCGGCCAGGATTCTAGACGATCGTCCAGTACTTTAGGTGTTCGGCAAAGTGACCTAGGGATTCGACCAAGACTCAAAACGTTCGTCCTAATGGTGTCCGGTTTAATAGTGTTTGATTTTGAGTGTTCGGTCTTGATATATTAGTGAGTATAAGCGTTCGTTCTTAACTTGGTATTTTGGGTAGCAATCTTGAGCGTTCGGTTTTAAGTAGGTATTCTTAGGTTTGAGCATTCGGCCTGGGTTTAATTGTGATTGTGAGCGTTCGGCCTGGGTTTAATTGTGATTGTGAGCGTTCAGGCTTAAGTTGGTATTTTTAGGTTTGGATCTTGAGCGTTCGGCCTTGGTTTAATTGTGATTGTGAGCGTTGGGCCTTAAGTTGGTATTTCGGCCTTATATATATTATTTCACGTATTATTATTATTTTATATATATTATATATAATAGAAAAAATCGAAATCAATTCTTTTATATATATCTGAAAAATCGATTCTCGCATCTCCAGTGTCACGTGCTGCCCAAAATCTATTTCCGTTGTGCATTCTTAGCTCACCAAGACACACTCCAATGGCATCCAAGAGCAGCAGCACCTACACAACAGGGTACTTGTGTCAATTTATACAAGTAGAGATATCTTTCTTGTCACATCTCCTCACCCCACCGTGGAACCACTATCAGTAAAAACAAATAAAGGCTAAGAGTGACATAGCCTGAACACATAAGGTCCCCTCACCCTAAAGTTATACAAGAAATTTGAGGCAATGGTTTAATTTGTTGTTATGGTGTCAAAGCTGCAACAACAGTTAGAAGACTTTTGTATCATGGTATACTACAGATAAATTTGCTCTCCTATAAGTCAATCACGAACCTTAACCCACCATAGACAGTAACCTGACACTTCGAAAACATAGAATAGAAATTTGCCAAGATCACTCTTGGGACAGAAAAACAGCAATTGGAAATAATTGGAGGAGCGAATTTCTATAGTTAACCCCTCTTTGAGCTTCAACTTTTGCTTCAACTTTATCATATGTACACAATCTTACACCGAATAGTCTTTCAATTAATATAGTAAATAGTAAAGCATGGATCAGGCTCCCAATCATGGTACGGTGGATGCAATCTGGAACCATAAATTACCATTTGAAAACTTTACTGCTTTACTTGTGTGGGAAAAAACTATGTTCTACAAATTAAAAACTACCAAGGCTGCATCTGAGGTTCATCCAAACCATGTTGAATAGGAAAAGGTTCCGCAGTCCAGAATTCTCCATAATTGCTTTGGGAGAAAATCTTGTCTCCTTGATCATCATCATCATCAGCCTCGAAATCCAACTCCTCAAATATATTCTCAAAACCATCATCATACACATTCTCAAAATTGTCGATCCCAATATTATCATCGTAATCATCATCACTGTCAGAATTATTTTGATCAGCTTCATTCAAGCTGCCAATATCTTTCCTAAACCTACTCTTCCTTCTCTCTCGTCTCATTCTCTTGGACTCCCTAGCCAAGTCCATCCATTTATCCTGTATGGATAAAATCTCTTCCTTCTCCAATAAGTCACCCTTCTCACCAAACCCCTCCACCAAGAAAACTGAATGTCGTTGCCCTTTCAAACTCACATAAAACAATTCCGGGTGCCTTATTATCATCCCTCTCAACTTGTTTGGGAAGCCAAAGTCCTTTCTGAAATGAGTCAAGTGGTCTATTAAAGTCCTCTTTTCAATTGTCATTGCAAGAATCTCCCTTACTACTGCACAAGATCTCTTTTCTGCCTCTAACGATTCCTTGGAAAAAGCCTCAGCAGGATTCCTATAGGGGCAAACTTCTGGCATTTCTTCAAATCTCAGCAAGAAATCCTGGTGACGTCTCTTTAAATTAAGCCCCTTTCGAAGCCTCAATTGCTTGAACTTCAAAGGACGATCAACTATGAAACCAGGATCACGGGATGCACGAGGCGGCAAACACTTTGCCAAGTTGACATCCCAAGATACAAGCTCAAGTGCACGGCCATAGGGCGTGTCAACAGTCCTGAATTTCTCCGGATGATCATTGCACAACCTGGACCTAAAATTAGGAGGGAGACCAAGATGTGGAGCAAAGTGAACCAATTTGGACAGAAGTAACTTGCGGCGAGAAGATAGCATAAGAAGCTTTTGCAGTTTCGCAGCCAACATGTTGGAAATGGAAGATTGAAAAGCCAGTTCCTCAGCAGCAACAGCAGCCGCAGCTGGGGTCAATCGAACACAGAGTTTGGGATGTAACTTGGTAGCATTGAGTGGTTTGGGAGGCCATGACATATTGAAGAGTTCAAAAATGGATGGATATCTATGAATCATAGAAAGTATAGAACGAGGCTTGGGAAGACCAAGATAAGAACGGCATTTACACAGAATATGAACTGGAATATAATGTTTCGATTTAGAGAGAAGTAAAGTTTTTAACTTTTGAACAAACCTAACCCTATACTTCATGACAACATGCTTATCGAGTGCACGGTCATGGACAAGTTTTATAGAGGAACAAGAAATTGAAACAGAGACATTTTGGAGACGGTTACCCGTTTTCAATTTCTCGTTGATCGAAAAAGATGAAGGTTTTGTTCCGCCATGAACGAAACTGGAACTTAGGGAAGCAACTGGTTTGGGATTGCCGAATGAAAGAGGGAGGCAAAGTGCCATGTTTAACGCTTCAACCACTCAAGATAACACACCATAACATACCTGAAAATGACAAAAAGAACAAAAATATTACAAGAATGAAATGTTATTGAGACAGAACACCAAATTCTTACAGCATAACAAGAAGACCAAATTCTTATAGCATAACAGGAACACCAAATTCTTATAATATTGAATTTGTATAGAAAATTTAAAGACAGAATTATGATTTCAATTAGAATAAAGCTTGTGTCGATTACACGGCAAAGAAGTGGTTAGCAAGGCAAGAAATGTGCTTTTCCGGCGAGGCAGAGAGGGTTTAAGAGAAAAGAGAGAGTAGGGTTTCTTCCGTCGAGGCCGTGAGGGAAGAAGGAGAATTTTATTCAAATTGAAAAAAAAAAACTAAGTTCTGATAAAAGTACTGTAACATTACTCGGACAGCTTATCTTCTCCCAAGTAAATAAGATGACATAAATAAAATAATAATCATGATACTCAGATAACAAAAAAAGTTACTTAATTTAAATATATAAAATATTTGAATACTAAATAAATCAAATAAAATATAACAATTGAATAAAATTTATTAGAAAGGTTAATGAAAGGTATAACATTCTAAAATTGATAAAAAACATAGAACTAAACTATTTAAATAAAAATATATATTAACTTTATTGTATAATGCGTATAAGATTAAATAAAACTACACAAATTAAATTAAATTAAAATTAACTAGATAAGAATAGTTATCTTTTATAAACTAATTTGAGGATTTGTTGAATTTAGAGACCAATTAATCCCTTCTAGTTGAAGTAAATGGTTACTTTTAATTCCTAAAGATATACATTAATTTAATTTATAAGAGAATAATTTATTAAATTAGGCCTTAATATGTAAAAAGATGTGGAAATTTGGTTAAGTTTCATCAAATCATCTTATAATTCATGTTTAAATATTATTGAATAAGTAGCATGTTAATGATTAATTATATTAAATACGTTATTGGGGTTTAGCAATTGTCTTTATTAAAAAGAAAATTATGAATTAATATTAATTAATTTTAACAAAGTATTAAAAAGTTTAATTTTTTAAGAAAAATGTAAAAGGTGTAAGAACCTAGAAAATAGAGTATTAGAGTATATAGGTGTATTAAAATAATGAGAGGAGCAAGTTATTTTAAAATAATTTTATTATATAAATATAACTTTCTAAAGTTCGGTTCATTATCTAAAACACTTCTATCTCTCTAGAACACTATTCACATAAAGTTATTTGCCTTCTCTCTAGATTTTCTCTCTACTGAGTTATCTGTTCGGCGATCAGGAGGAACAACATAAGAAACAACAAGCGTCAAGGGGACCAATTCTGTCGAGGCCCAATCTGAACCGGAACAGGACACCGTACGCTCGTCCAGCACAGAATAGTGGGTCTCAAGCTTTGGTGGTTGCTGGACAATCAGGGCAACAGGGGCCGGTTAGATGTTTCCAGTGTGGAGGACCCCATTTCAGGTCATCATGCCCTCAGTTGATTGGAGGGAAATATTGCACTCGATGTAGAAGGAACGGCCATCTGGAGAACGAGTGCAATATGGGCGGACGTGCAGTGATGAGGCCGCCGAACGCTGGAAGAAATCAGCAAGGGAGAGGTGGACGAGCCTAGGCAGTTGGGCGTGTGTATGCTATTACTGGAGCAGAAGCAGCGAGCTCAGGTACGCTCGTCACTGGTACCTGCTTAGTTCATGGAATTCCTTGTTGCGTGTTATATGATTCGGGGGCAACACACTCCTTCATCTCGAAGGCGTGCGTTGATAAGCTGGGATTAACCGAGAGTGAGATGCAGTTCGACTTGGTGGTGTCAACCCCAGCGGCTGGAGAGGTGAGGACGTCTACCATGTGTGTTAGATGTCCTATTGAGGTAGAAGGGCGTAGATACAAGGTGAACTTAATATGTTTGCCTCTCAAAGACTTAGAAGTAATTTTGGGAATGGATTGGCTGAATACCAATCGCATTCTCATAGATTGTGGAGCTAAGAAGTTGGTGTTCCCTGAAGAAGATGAAGAGGATTTGGGTGTGACACTCGGCCAATTGAAAGAAGATATTATGGAGGGCGCGAGTTGTTTCTTGATTATGACGCATGAAGACAGAGAGGTGGCGAATAAGAGTTTTGAACGTTCGTCCAATAAGTATACTGAAGGACGAACGGTTGTGGACGAATTTCCGGACGTCTTTCCGGATGAAGTGCCAGGGCTACCTCCTGTTCGTGAAGTGGAATTCACGATTGATTTGGTAACAACCGCAGCACCCATATCCGTCCAACCATATAGAATGGCACTAGCTGAATTGGTTGAACTCAAGAAGCAAATTGAAGATTTAATGGACAAGAAGTTCATCCGCCCAAGCGTGTCACCTTGGGGAGCGCCCGTATTGTTGGTGAAGAAGAAGGATGGCAGCTCTCGGCTTTGTATTGATTATCGTCAATTGAATAAGCTGACCATAAAAAACAAGTACCCTTTGCCTCGAATTGACGATCTATTGGATCAATTGCATGGAGCGAGCGTCTTCTCCAAGATAGATTTGAGATCGGGCTACCACCAAATTCGGGTTAAGGAAGAAGACATTCAGAAGACGGCCTTCCGTTCACGCTACGGACATTATGAGTACGTGGTCATGCCGTTTGGTGTGACGAATGCTCCAGCAGTCTTCATGGACTATATGAACCGGATCTTCAGGCTGTACTTGGACAAGTTTGTGGTGGTGTTCATTGACGATATTCTCATCTACTCCAAGAGCTGTGAGGAGCATGAAGAACACTTGAGATTGGTACTTGGAGTGTTGAGAGAAAAGGAGTTGTACGCTAAGTTGTCCAAGTGCGAATTCTGGATGAAGGAAGTGCAATTCTTGGGTCATGTAGTATCCGCTGGTGGAATTTCAGTTGATCCAGCCAAAGTACGAGCGGTCTTGGAATGGGAGAGTCCGCGCTCGGTTACAGAAGTTAGAAGCTTTGTGGGGCTCGCGGGCTACTACAGGCGTTTCATAGAGGGGTTTTCTAAGATAGTAGCCCCATTGACCCAGCTGACCAGGAAGGATCACCCGTTCGCTTAGACCGACCGGTGTGAATCCAGCTTCCAAGAGTTGAAGCAGAAGCTGACGAGCGCTCCAGTTTTGGTGATTCCGGACACGGCCAAACCTTTCGAAGTCTACTGTGATGCGTCTCACCAAGGTTTAGGCTGCGTATTGATGCAAGAAAGACGAGCAGTGGCGTACGCCTCTCGACAATTGAAGACACATGAGAGGAATTATCCAACGCACGACCTTGAGCTGGCAGCGGTCGTCTTTGCATTGAAGATTTGGAGGCACTACTTGTATGGATCCGTTTTCCAAGTCTTCAGTGATCATAAGAGTCTCAAGTACCTCTTTGATCAAAAGGAGTTGAATATGAGGCAGCGGAGGTGGCTTGAATTCCTAAAGGACTATGATTTCGAGTTGCTTTATCACCCTGGTAAAGCGAACGTTGTGGCGGATGCATTAAGTAGGAAAGTGGTGCATGTGTCGTCCATGATGGTACGTGAGTTGAGCCTTGTGGAAAGCTTTAGAGACTTAAGGTTGCAGTTCAATTTAGAACCGGACAGCATCAAATGCTGCAACCTTAGGATATCCAGTAACGTGTTTGAGCGGATCAGAATGAAGCAACTTGAAGATGAAGAATTGGTGAAGATAAGAGGCGCGCTCGGCACATATCAGGCAAAGGAATTCAATGCTGGGACGGACGGCCTACTACGCTATATGGGTAGGACGTGCGTTCCAAATGATGGAGATCTGAAGCGGATCATCTTAGCCGAAGGACATCACAGCCGTCTTAGCATGCACCCTGGCATGACTAAGATGTATCACGATTTAAAGCAGTCGTTCTGGTGGCCAGGGATGAAGAATGATGTTGCACGTTTTGTGGCTTCATGTCTAACTTGTCAACGTGCCAAAGCTGAATATCAAAGACCGGGCGGCCTACTGCAACCTTTGGAGATTCCAGAATGGAAGTGGGACAGCATCTCAATGGACTTCGTGACACACTTGCCTCGCACATTCAAGAATCACGATTCCATTTGGGTGATAGTGGATCGTTTAACAAAGAGTGCTCACTTCCTACCCATCAACCTGAAGATGTCATTGACTAACTTGGCCAAGCTCTACATCAAAGAGATCGTTCGTCTGCATGGAGTGCCGTCCAGCATCATCTCTGACCGAGACACAAGGTTCACCTCTCGGTTTTGGCAGTCGTTGCAAAGTGAACTGGGCAGCAAACTCCAAATGAGTTCAGCGTACCATCCGCAGACGAACGGTCAATCCGAGAGAACAATCCAGACGCTTGAAGATTTATTAAGGACGTGCGTACTCGATCACATGGGCGTTTGGGATGAAGTCCTGCCGTTAGTGGAATTCACCTACAACAACAGCTTCCAGTCAAGCATTGGAATGGCTCCTTTTGAAGCTCTTTACGGACGTAAATGCCGCACACCACTTTGCTGGTTTCAAGAAGGAGAAAACATATTGACTGGACCAGAGCTCGTTCAACAAACGACTGAAAAGGTGAAGTTGATTCAAGAGAGGTTGAAGACGTCCAGAAGCAGGCAGAAGTCATATGCGGATAAGAGGAGAAGACCCTTAGAGTTCAAAGCTGGTAACCACGTTTTCCTAAGGCTGCATCCAACTACTGGAGTAGGAAGAGCGTTGAGATCAAAGAAGTTGTCTCCCAAGTTCGTGGGGCCATATCAGATTTTGAGAAGGATTGGACCTGTTGCATACGAGCTAGCCTTGCCTCCACAATTGTCCAACCTTCATCCAGTGTTTCACGTCTCTCAACTCCAAAAGTACGTAGTCGATCCCTCGCACATATTGGAGCTGGAGGACGTTCGTCTTCGACAAGACCGAACGCTAGAGATGAAGCCGATTCGCATTGAAGACGAACGCACTAAGTTATACAAGGGAAGGACGTTCGGTTGGTGAAAATGGTGTGGGATGAAAAGACGGGCGACTCTACGTGGGAAGTTGAAGATGCCATGAAGGACTTATACCCTCATCAATTTCCTGGTAAGATCTAATTTTCGAGGACGAAAATTTTTGTAGTTAGGGGGATTGTCACGTCTCATTAATTAGGAGAATGACTCACCTCTCTGCTTCCATCAATGCACTATGCCACGTAATTCAGTGCATTAAAATCCCATTCAGAAACCCATGCATTCAAAGCCACGTGTGACAGTAGAAAGTTCTGAAGTCAGGATTGGGAGCACAGGTGTCGGCATGGGAAAGTTCGTCCGTTTGGACGTGGATGAAACAAAAGTGTTTTCTGGAAAAATCAATTACGTTTCCTGCACGCACCTTCTTTCTCCCAAAAACTCAGATTTTCAAACTTTCTCCTTCTTCTCTCTAGAACCTCCATCTTCTCTCTACCATAACTCACCATTCTCTGCTCCGTTCACCTTTCAGCACCGTGAGGACGTTCCCTGCACCGAGAGCTCTATATTGAACCGAACAACTTCCAGTTCTGGTAAGTTTCACTTGGACGCTCGTTTCTGGAATTTCTGCAAACCTTATTCAGCTGCATGCATGGGTGTAAACTCAGTTCTTTCGTTTCTTTTTATTAATTTTAGTTGAAGAGTTTAAGAGGAGTGTTGAGAATAGAAAGCCACCTTTGGACGATTCAAAACCACTCTCTTTTAGAACGCACACTGCTAAGTCCGGGTAAGGGAAGCTTATTAGATTTAATTCTTGTGTTGTGCGTTGTTGCATGATTGTTCTGTGATGTTGCACTGTGTTGGATGAATGTTATATGAATTTTGGTTAAGTATGATTTTTGATATCAAATGTTAGTATATGATTTTGATGATGAGATGATGTATGAAAATGTATGAATTGTACTATGATATGAATGATTTAATGCATGAAAGTTTATACTGGAAAATATGATTACTGTATGTGGAATGTAAATATGAAAATCCTATGAAAATGAACGTTCGTATCGATACGGTCATTGACCGTTCGGTAGTCTTGGTAAATTCTTTGAAATAGTCGAACCCTTTCATTTGGAAAGGATTTCCCTTTGAGGACGAACGCCCTCTTATATATATAGCTTTACGTTTGAGCGTTCGGCCAAACGTAGACTTCAGGAGTGTTGTGTGAGAATTTGAGAAGCCTGAAAGTATATCTTTGAACTCTTAGTTAAATTATTAAGACATAAACTTTAAGTATCTGATCTATATTAAATCCCAAACTTCTATGATTTTGAACCAGTGAATAGTCTCAACCCAAAACGTACGTTCTAAGTGGCGCTCGGTCTTATACCGAACGCTCGTCCCAATACGTTCGTTATAAAGTAACGCTCGATCCTATGCCGAACGTTTGTTCCTTCAGTAATCGCCAACGAATCGAAATAGCGTTCGTCCTAAATTCTCCTAGCGTTCGTCCTAAAACTTAAATAGCGTTCGTCCTAACTTTCAGTAAATTTGTGTACCGCGTTCGGTCATTTACTGGCAGGCGGTTATTCCAATCAAATTGTTCTTAGTACATTTAGTACTCGTATTTTATCCTCATTCAGTTGAATTGAATCTGAAATCTTGTCAAGTGAATTATTCTAAGTTTAATTGTTCTAGAATCAGTTCATTTAACTGATTCAAATTTTAATAATGTTCGTCATGAAAGATGAGTCAGCTTGATTCCTTTGTAAATGAAGTCCCTTTGGTCTCATTCTTGACTTTCGTCCTCGTTATGAAGAGGATTGAACGTTCGTCTTTTTATACAAGTGGAACAAAGAATGAAAGTGTTAATAAGAGGTTGAATTAAGATGTGCGAATACTATAAGAGTTGAAATTGTGATTGTGGAATTTGAACGAGCGTTCCAGGGAGGAACGACTCTTGGTTGGAAATTGAGATTTGTAAGTATGAACGTGGTAAGCTTAGATGGTGGTTCATCCTGATATTCCGTGAGTGCTCATTCTCAAGTAGAGAGGAGTATGTCATGCGTGGGAATGGCAGGAGGTCTAGTCCATAACTGTAACTTGGACAGAAAAGACTAACCTCAGGTGGCTACTGATGAGCATTCAAGTTACCCCACCTGGGTGCACGGACGCCTTAGCTACACAGGATTCATACAGTCCGGACGGTCGGTCTAGTATCAGGATTTTGGATGAAATTTATGTATGAATTGAATGTATATGTTGTGAATGTACTTGCTGAATTTGATAAGTATGAAATATCTGTTTGACTTGAATTAAATTCAATAAGCTTACCCTTGCATTTCCATTGTGTTGTCTGGTTATGTACATCCGTCTTGTCAAATGCAATGATCATCCGTGTGGATGTGAGCAGAGGGAGATGTGTCTCTGGAGCAAACACTGGAAGATGGGATCCCTGCTGAAGAAAATTTAGTTGAGGTTGAAGTGAAGGCCAAACAGTAGCGCGTTCGGTTTTTAGTTAGAATATTTAGGATATTGGGCCGCTGTGAGCGAGCGCCCTTTTACTGATTGTAAATATTAGGACGTTCGGTAATTGTTTTGTAAACCGTTCGTCCTCATTCTTTTGTAAACGCTCGCGAATTCATCTGTGTTTATATATATTAGGCCGTTCGGCCACTTTTGAATCTCTGATTCCCTTTTTCTTTAAGACTGTTTTGCTTTATTGATACATGTGATTATTCTAAATATATAGTTTGATGACTGTATAATTTTGGGATGTTACATCTCTCGTCCCTGTACGTCCGTCTTGTCATTGCAATGATCATCCGGGTGGATGTGAGCAGAAGGCGAGGCATTGCTAGAAGAGGTTATTGAAGAGGAGAATCTGGTAGACGTGGAAGTCAAGGCCGAGCCTTAGAGCGTTCGTTTGTTTAGATGTTAGTTTATTAGTTTTGATTTTTGAATGTTCGGTTATTTTGGTTTTGTAAAACCGTTCGTCTCTGACCCGTACTTCTGTAGTATTGTAGTAAATGTTGTACTTAAAGCCTTTTGGTTTTTGAACTCTGGTCTTAGTGTAAAGACTGGACTGTTTAATTATGAAATGTAATTAATTCTAATTTATGGTTATTACTGTATTTTGGGATGTTACAGAAAAAAGAAAAAATTAAAGGGCAAGACGTTTTAATTGAGGAATGCAACTGAGATTGGGGAAACAAATTGGGGGTTTTTATTATTAGGGTTCGCGTGAGGGAAGAAAAATCGCGATCTTTGTTCGAGCTGAAGCGGCAAGGTTCGTCGGTGAAGAAGAAATAGTTGGAAGCGGCAGAGTGCATGCAGGGGTTCGTGTCTCGGTAGGTCAGGTGTGGGTCCTTTATTGATGAGAAACTACAATATTCGGTGGTGGTTCCCCAAAGCAACCCAAGAACCAATCATGCCATCATCATAGTTATCTGAAGTGTGTATGAATGACCAGGAAGCTCAACTATAGATGTGTGTATAAATGACAATGATGCCAAGTTTAAGGATCTTATTATGTAATAGTCTAAGAAACAATGTTTATGGTTTTATTGCTATGTAATTTAATGAATGACAATGATGCCAACTATGTATGGTTTTGGATGTATTACAATGTTTTGGATATATTAGAATTTTCTCCTTTGACGTCTTATATATTACAATGACCAGGAACTGTATTTCCATTGCTGTATCACTAAAGCATAAGTACTGTTTTTTAATAGTTTGGTTGGCACAGTTATGTTTAGAAATTTTTGCAGGTCTTATATCTGATACTTTAGGGTATAAGGTGGGAGGTAATGAGAAGGAGAAGAAAGGTAAGAGGGAAGTGAGGCCGAACGGTATCAATCGTAAAGGTTGAACGTTGGAAGGCAGGGAGCACATGTTAGGGGCTGGAAAGTGTACAAGAGAAGAAGGTGTAGGAGGGAGAGAGAGGGGGACCGAACGGTAGAAGGTGGGGAGCTATGTGACCGAACGGTAGAGGGAGGACGACCAGACGGAACGGTCGGGAACAGGAAGGTAGTTGGACGAGTGATAGAGGGTGGACGACCAGACCGAACGGTCGTGAGCAGGGAGGTAGTTAGACGAGCGGTAGACCAGGGAGGACGACCAGACCGAACGGTAGAAGGTGGGGAGCTATGTGACCGAACGGTAGAGGGAGGACGACCAGACCGAACGGTTGGGAACAGGGAGGTAGTTGGACGAGCGATAGAGGAGGGTGGACGACCAGACCGAACGGTCGTGAGCAGGGAGGTAGTTGGACGAGCGGTAGACGAGGTAGGACGACCAGCTCCAGAATTGCTTCCTCTGTTCTTAGCAGTTCTAGCTGTTCTTACCACTGTTTTCTCTCCACACAGGCAAAGGGTGATACACCATCAATCGTAGATACTCCACCACCACGAAAAACGAAATCAGAGTTTTGATTCCGCCAGCCATTGCATGTCGAAGATGAACAAGAATGCGACTTCTGCACTTCATTATCCATCACTTCGAATAGAAGAAAGAACGCGCACCCTCCCACTCCCAACTACATAATCTTCACCCACGAACACTGGCGCTTCGAATCAAAGAAAGAATGGGATTTTTTCCCTCACGCGAACCCTCCTACTAGTAAGAACCCCCAATTTGTTTCCCTAATCTCAGTTGCATTTCTCAATTAAAGGGGGCTGCCATGAGTAAGGCTGGGCAATCTCTGAAATCGGTTCTCTTGGATTTGATTCACAAGAGCAATGGCTTGAGATCCTTCAAGCAAATTCATGCGCATCTATTGACTTCTGCCCTTGTTGCCAATGACTTGGTTATTTCCAAAGCTGCAATTTTTTTGGGAAAACATGTTACAGATGTTCATTACCCTTGCAATTTCCTGAAGCAATTTGATTGGAACTTGAGCTCTTTCCCTTGCAATTTGCTGATTTCTGGCTATGCCTCTGGCCACTTACCCTGGCTTGCAATCCTGATTTATAGATGGACTGTTAGGAATGGTTTTGTGCCTGATGTGTACACTATCCCAGCAGTTTTGAAATCTTGTGCTAAGTTTTATGGGATTGTAGAGATTAAACAGTTTCATTCCGTAGCTTTGAAGACTGGCTTGTGGTGCGACATTTATGTGCAAAACACTCTTGTCCATGTGTATTGCATTTCTGGGGACACTGTTGGTGCTGGCAAGGTGTTTGATGACATGCTTGTGAGAGACGTGGTCTCTTGGACTGGCTTGATATCTGGGTATGTCAAGGCTGGGTTGTTTAATGAGGCCATCGCATTGTTTTTGAGAATGGATGTGGAACCTAATGTAGCAACCTTTGTCAGCATACTTGGGGCTTGTGGGAAATTGGGTTGTTTAAATTTGGGGAAAGGAATTCATGGGTTGGGTCTCAAATGTCTGTTCGGGAAGGAGTTGGTGGTATGCAATGCTGTGTTGGATATGTATATGAAGTGTGAGTCTGTCACTGATGGAAGGCAAATGTTTGATGAGATACCTGAGAAAGATATTATTTCTTGGACTAGTATGATAAGCGGGTTAGTGCAGTGCCAGTATCCCAGTGAATCGCTGGACTTGTTCTGCCAAATGCAAGGCTCAGGTTTTGAGCCGGATGGAGTTATACTTACTAGTGTGCTTTCTGCTTGTGCCAGCCTTGGGCTTCTTGACTACGGTAGATGGGTCCATCAGTACATTGATCAATGCCGTATCAAGTGGGATGTTCATATAGGAACTACATTGGTTGACATGTATGCAAAGTGTGGTTGTGTAGACATGGCGCAGCGTATCTTCAGTGGAATGCCTTCTAGGAATATCCGTACTTGGAATGCCTATATAGGTGGCCTAGCAATAAATGGACTTGGGAGGGAAGCATTGAAGCTATTTAAAGATTTGATAGTGTCAGGTGCAAAGCCTAATGAAGTGACATTTCTTGCTGTTTTAACAGCTTGCTGCCATTCTGGCTTGGTCAGCGAAGGCCGAAAGTATTTCAATGAGATGTCAAGTCCCCTCTACAACCTTTCTCCCTGGTTAGAACACTACGGCTGCATGGTTGATTTACTCTGCAGAGCTGGACTGGTGGAGGAAGCTGTGGAGTTGATAAAGACAATGCCCATGTCCCCTGATGTGCAGATCATAGGAGCGCTTTTGAGTGCCTGTAATACATATGGGAATGTTGGATTCACCCAAGAAATCTTGAAATCACTGCAGAATTTTGAATTTCAAGATAGTGGCATATACGTGCTTCTTTCTAATATGTATGCCTCTAACAAGAAATGGGCTGACGTGAGAAATGTTAGGAGACTGATGAAGCAGAAAGGAATAAGCAAGGCTCCTGGGTCTAGCATTATAAGGGTGGATGGTAAGAGTCATGAATTTTTAGTTGGAGACAGTAATCATACTCAAAGTGAGGATATTTACGTACTATTGGACATCCTTGCCAATCAAATATACTCTGAGGGGCATATTAATACCCTCTGCTAATCAGACAACTCTGCAGTCAACTACGCCAGGTTCGTATTAAAATTTTTATTACTGGTCATTTATATTTTATTTTTTCTCACCAGATCCCTGTAGAGCAAGTTATGTTTCAGAGGTTCTACATGGTTCCTCTTTGTTGGTGGTTTTATTCCTTTGTATCTTAGTCTCTTGGTGTTATTATAGGTATGATGTTTGGAATGGGGCAGGGATGATGTTCGGGTGTAGGGAAATCTTTAATAAATTATTGTATTTTTGCTTTAATTCAGCTTATGTTGTATTTGTCTGCTTCTTATTGTTCTTATTGTCCTCCAAGACTTGAATTGGAATCAGGCTTGTTCTTTACATGTTTCAAATGCTATAGGTGGAAGTTGCTATTTTAGCACTGTGCAAAGCTATAAGGCTTATTATATGTCCTGAGGGTTATACTGAAGAAAGTTCTTCTAGGTTCTTGACATTTCTGTCTAATGAAGTTCATTTTGAAGCAGTTGAAAGGCTCTTATCTTCACAAAATTTCATTCATGCCATTTATAAAGCTGTTGAATCTATTCCAGAAGGGCAGGTGTGTGGGTGTATTAGACAGATAAGAGATGATATTTCAGAATCTCTCATGTGGATGAAAGATTTTTGTCCATTGGTTGATGGCAAGAAATTGCAATTTTTTAATCTGCAAGTGGAACTGTTTGGTAAAGGGCTATCCAGACTATATTGTTTAGTGCTTGGTTCGGTGACAGTCACTGATGGTAACCGCAATCTTTTTGGAGTTTCCGTAAAAGAATTTATGGAATTAATGCGTCCCTACTTGAGTATTCTAGTTGGAAAGCAGCAAGATAAAATCTGCAAGTTCTTTTCTTCTGTCATAGGTCAAACTGTTGATCGAGTGGTTAGAAAGGGAAACTTTTTAAAGAAATTTGGTATGTCCATCCAATGGGTTCTTGTGTTCTTCTTTCAGTTGCATGTGTCTTGCCAAACCTTATATAGGCAAGCAAGCCTTATGCCTCCTGATTTGCCAAAAAAGTCTGCAGAGGTGGTAGATTATACAGCATATTCTGCTTGTGAGTTGATGGACATGATTGATGAGATAGACTTTGACTTTTTTTCTTGGATTGTTCAACCCTCAGGTTCCCTCCTTGATGTTATGAAATTTATTTCTGACATATATCTTAAACATGGCCCAGATGATTCTTCCCCTTTGATCTATATCTTTCAATCTATGGCTCTTCGAAGGCTTGTTGACTTGAATAAACAGATTATATTGTTCAAGTATATGCAAAAGAAGCATTATTTGCAGAAGCCTTATAGATCCCAAATCAACACACTGAAGGAAGAAGCGGCTGGACTTACTAATTTTATTATGGAAAATTTATCATGTGTGTTTCAATCCCCAATCTTTGTTTCTGAATTTGCAACTTGTGAAGATGTAGTTTCTGTGGCCACTCAAAGCAACGAATGTGATCTAGGAGTTTATTTTGCTGACAGAAAGTCATTGCAAACACTCATTTGGTCTAATCTTTGCAAAAGTGTTGATGTTTGGAGCAACCATGCTTCAAAGAAGAAAATGAAAAAATTCTTCTCACATTTACTCCATACTTACCTTCAAAGTCTAACAAGTAGTTTTCAAGAGTCAGGTGTGCAAGAAATTGACAAATTTAAGCGGCTCAAGAGGGTCACTTTGTCACAAATATCATCAGAACTTTTAAATGATTCACTTTTTTATAAACAAAAAAGTAAGATCCTCCTTTTGTTATACACAGTTCCTTTTAACCTTCACACACAAACACCTATACTTAATCTTTCCAGTATTTGGTTTAGCTTTATAGCCATCTTTAATTTGTTTCTTGTTTAATGCTCTGGTGTGATATTTTGAGAAAGATAAAGTTACACCTATATGTCTTCATTTCATATTTTTGTTTCAGTTTGTCCACAGGAATCTGGCCTCAATATCCTGTGATGCTTTAGAGAAATATGCACTTCCATTATTTAGTAATGTTCCGATGTGAATCTTCCGTCATCGCCTAATTGGGTTGAGTTTTTAAGTGCCCTTGACAAGTCAAGGGTGCTTATTGATGAGAATAAAGAGATTCCCGTTGATTGTTCTTGTAACACCCCTAACTGGATGTCATTTGTGAAATAGAATAACACTTTCCTTATATAATTTAAGGTTTAATGTCTCCGTAGGTCCCTATTTTGGTCATGAATTTCAAATAGGTCCTCTTTCTTTTCGGCGTATCAATTGAGTCCTTGTTTTTGTAAAATTAAATCAATTACAAGCGTGCGTTAAATTGGACAAACGGTCGGTATTGGTTACGTGGCATGGTCATTGCAGTTACTAAGCAGACGTGGCATTTAAAAGCATTTCTGTATTAAATAAAGAAGAAGGCACAGAGGTATAATCACTTTTGGGTAAGGGCATATTAGGAAAATTGAAAAACTATAAGGGCAGCTGATAGGTGTAAACTTTACTTGTTTTTGTTGCTTAAATTGTTGTGCTTTTGAGTAAGTTTTAGTGTTAATTCTCATGAAAAGTATATAATTGTTGATATAAGTATAATTTTGACTGTTTAAATGTTTTTTTTGATGCTTTTGTTTGTTTATTTCGAAGTAAAATAAGGATTGGATACTATCAAAGACTTGGACCAGGCTCATTGGACGCTGTTCTGCCGAGAGTTTCACGCCCGGGCGTGAGAAAAAGGGCGCCGGGCGCGATTTTACAGAGAGGCTCGCGCCCGGGCGCGAGAAAATGGGCGCCGGGCGCGACTTAGAAGGATGCGCGGACGCTCGTCACATAATGAGCGCACGCTCGTTCCATAGCGAACGGACGCTCGTTTACCAGAGAACGAGCGCTCATCGTCCAGCAGAGGACGCTCGTCCAGAATAGGCCACTCGTCCATCAGAGGACGCTCGTCCAGAAGAAGGCGCTCGTCCAGCAGAGGGCGCTCGTCCAGACGCTCGTCCAGCAGAGGACGCTCGTCCACGCTCGTCCAGAAGAAGGCGCTCGTCCAGCAGAGGGCGCTCGTCCAGACGTTCGTCCAGAAGAGGACGCTCGTCAAGCCTCGTCCAGAAAGTGGACGCTCGTCCAAAACTTGGACGCTCGTCCAGAAAGAAGCCCGTGACTCAATTATTGGACCTTCTCTTTAAAAACAGATTCAGAGGCAGGGGGAAGGCAGATCTGGACGGGGAGGAAACCAGAGGTGACGCTGCAG
This sequence comes from Vigna umbellata, assembly GCF_029865625.1. Classification (NCBI taxonomy): domain Eukaryota; kingdom Viridiplantae; phylum Streptophyta; class Magnoliopsida; order Fabales; family Fabaceae; genus Vigna; species Vigna umbellata. Next base: position 9,062,672 of record NC_142173.1, read on the forward strand.
CTGCTGTCCAAGTGCTTCCATGGTGGAAAACCACCAATTTCCACCATCCAATCCATCATTTCTCGCTTCTATGATGTATATGTGTAGTTAAAACTCCATTTCACTGGGGTTGAGAGTAAATTTTTGAACTTCTATGTAATTTCTCTATTAATGCATGAACTTGCTTGAATTATGTGTTCTATCCTTATTATTCATGCCTATGATGGGAATCTGAGCTATTTGAACGGTTAAATCATTGGGAAATGTATGAGACCGCGGACCTAGGATAGAACTGCTAAAGGATTTCAAGTCCTAGACATAGGATGGAATTTTTAGTCATATTTGACATTGTGTTTAAGGCAAATCTGATAACTGAATTAGCTAAGGGATTAGTAATTTAGTTTGAATGATTCTGAACTGTCATCTGAGGGATCAGTGGCTGCATGCGCCTAGGATGTCGATGCTAAATTCTGAGGAATTGTGTTAGTAGAAAATTACCTGAGTGAAGAACTTGAACTTCAACCCCAGTGAACTTTAATTTGACTGTTTTTACCACTTTAATTTCATCTGTATGCAAATCTTACTTTTGTTACAAAATTTCGTTTAATAATCGCTAAATTGGTAAACTTTAACAATTTGTGAATCGAAACAAATCTCTTGGGAAAACGATTTCCGGACTTACCGGTTTATTACTTGTACGATTCGGTACGCTTGCCGAGGTCTCAACAGCAGCCCCCTTTAATTGAGAAATGCAACTGAGATTGGGAAACAAATTAGGGGTTCTTACTAGTAGGGTTCGCGTGAGGGAAAAAATCCCATTCTTTCTTTGATTCGAAGCGCCAGTGTTCGTGGGTGAAGATTATGTAGTTGGAAGTGGGAGGGTGCGCGTTCTTTCTTCGATTCGAAGTGATGGATAATGAAGTGCAGAAGTCGCATTCTTGTTCATCTTCGACATGCAATGGCTGGCGAAATCAAAACTCTGATTTCGTTTTTCGTGGCGGTGGAGTATCTACGATTGATGGTGTATCACCCCTTTGCCTATGTGGAGAGAAAACAGTGGTAAGAACAGCTAGAACTGCTAAGAACAGAGGGAAGCAATTCTGGAGCTGGTCGTCCTCCCTCGTCTACCGCTCGTCCAACTACCTCCCTGCTCACGACCGTTCAGTCTGGTCGTCCATCGCTTGTCCAACTACCTCCCTGTTCTCGACCGTTCGGTCTGGTCGTCCTCCCTCTACCGTTCGGTCACATAGCTCCCCACCTTCTACCGTTCGGTCTGGTCGTCCTCCCTCGTCTACCGCTCGTCTAACTACCTCCCTGCTCACGACCGTTCGGTCTGGTCGTCCACCCTCTATCGCTCGTCCAACTACCTCCCTGTTCCCGATCGTTCCGTCTGGTCGTCCTCCCTCTACCGTTTGGTCACATAGCTCCCCACCTTCTACCGTTCGGTCCCCCTCTCTCTCCCTCCTACACCTTCTTCTCTTGTACACTTTCCATCCCCTAACATGTGCTCCCTGCCTTCCAATGTTCGACCTTTACGATCGATACCGTTCGGCCTCACTTCCCTCCTACCTTTCTTCTCCTTCTCATTACCTCCCACCTTATACCCTAACATATACAGTATCAGATATAAGACCTACAAAAATTTCTAAACATAACTATGCCCACCAAACTATTAAAAAACAGTACTTATGCTTTAGTGATACAGCAACGGAAATACAGTTCCTAGTCATTGTAATATATAAGACGTCAAAGGAGGAAATTCTAATATATCCAAAACATTGTAATACATCCAAAACCATACATAGTTGGCATCATTGTCATTCATTAAATTACATAGCAGTAAAACCATAAACTTGTTCCTTAGACTATTACATAATAAGATCCTTAAACTTGGTATCATTGTCATTTATACACACATCTATAGTTGAGCTTCCTGGTCATTCATACACACTTCAGATAACTGTGATGATGGCATGATTGGTTCTTGGGTTGCTTTGGGGGACCACCACCGAATATTGTAGTTTCTCATCAATAAAGGACCCACACCTGACCTACCGAGACACGAACCCCTGCATGCACTCTGCCGCTTTCAACTACTTCTTCTTCACCGACGAACCTTGCCGCTTCAGCTCGAACAAAGATCGCGATTTTTCTTCCCTCACGCGAACCCTAATAATAAAAACCCCCAATTTGTTTCCCCAATCTCAGTTGCATTCCTCAATTAAAACGTCTTGCCCGTTAATTTTTTCTTTTTTCCAAGTATACCCTTACCCAAAACTGATTATACTTTTGTTCCTTCTTCTTTATTTAATACAAAATTGCTTTTAAATGCCACGTCTGCTTAGTAACTGCAATGACCATGCCACGTAACCAATACTGTAACGACTGTTTGTCCAATTTAACGGCAGGCCTGTAATTGATTTAATTTTACAAAAACAAGGATTCAATTGATACGCCGAAAAGAAAGAGAACCTATTTAAAATTCATGACCAAAAGAGGAACCTACGGAGACATTAAACCTTAATTTTTTGAGCTATTAATGATTTTTCTGCACAAAAAATCTATCGAGATGAAGTACTAAAGGAAAATCGTCCAAGGTTTCAAAAATAGATCATAAATTTTTTTATGAATCTTATTTAGAATGAGATGCAATGTTAAGTATCACATCAAACACAAAAAATAAAGGCAAGAAAACATAAGAGACACGTAATTTTATTTTAAAAGATACTAAAATAAAAAAATTAAAGACAGTATTTTGTACATTATTTATTCATATTTTTATATTGGTTTAATCATTCACTAAGTCCCTATTTTCGCATGGAATCTCAATTTCGTCCCTTTCTTTCTGAAAATATCAATTGGGTCCCAATTTTATGAAAATTGCAACAAATCGATCCTTTCCGTTAAATTGGCTGGACGGTGTTAAAAAAATTGATGAGTGGATGCTGTGATGACGAACGAACGCTCGTCCACCAGCGAACGAACGCTCGTTCACCAGCGAACGAACGTTCGTCCACCAGCGAACGAACGCTCGTGGACCTCTTACTGCTGGACGACCGTTCGTTCCACACTGGACGACCGTTCGTTCGGTGGTCGACGAGCGTTCGTTCGCTGGTGGACGAGCGTTCGTTCGTCATCTCAGCATCCACTCATAAATTTTTTTAACGCCGTTTGACACTATTTAACGGAAAGGATCGATTTGTTGCAATTTTCATAAAATTGGGACCCAATTGATATTTTCAGAAAGAAAAGGACGAAATTGAGATTCCATGCGAAAATAGGGACTTAGTGAATGATTAAACCTTTTATATTTTATATTTTCTTAATTTTACTACTTTTGTCTTTACTTGTTTAAATTTATTTAATATTTTTTTTCCATTTATTCATTAATTATATTTCATCACTTTTGTCTTTTTTATTATTATTATTAGAAGATGAAATTGGATGTTGTAATGTAATTAATTTGAAATATTTGTATTTAGTATGTAAATATATTATCTTATCTTAATATATATTTTCTTATTTTAATAAATATGTACTTTTTAAATTTTAAACATTTGTATATAGTCATATAAAGTTTATTTAAATTTTAATCAATCAATTATTAATTAAAATTATTTGATAATGACAATAAATCTTTTTATCTTTTTATCTCATTTAATCTTATATTTTTAGTTTGTTTACCAAAGACTTAAAAGTCTATAAAAATAACCATGAGTTTACATAAAATATGCTTTTAAGTGTAAATATGTATACTCTTTTGATCCATATATATATATATATATATATATATATATATATATATATATATATATATATATATATATATATTTAATGTGTTTTAAAATTTTGATTCAAACTAAGTGTTCTTGAATCATCCATATATATATATATATTAAAAAGATCTTAACTAACGATACAATGTTACGAAGCTCGGTAGGAGACAACCTTAACAAACTCGATAAAAGAAAATCTTAACCAACTCGGTACGGCATGCTCAACAAGAGAAAACTTCAACAAGCTTAGCAAGAAACAATATGAGCAAGTTCGGAAAGAAACAACCTCAACAAGCTTAACAGGAGACTAGCTTGGCAAGGCAAACTTGAAGTGAAAAATAAAACTAACAAAAAATGATCCCCTCAAATATTGCAGTTGAAAAATGTCATCAATGTTATATTGTACCCAAAACAATCTTCCTCTGGGTGAGATTAGATGTCTCATTAAAACATAAATTTGACTCATCCTTTTCTTATTCTGTAGGGTTCAGGCATCAAGAACACTTGGCCAAATATGCTTTCCACCCTTCAAGTCGGTATTCACGAGCTGCCTCAGCAGGATTTGCTGCTTTGATTATGCCTCGTCCCACAATGATTATGTCACTGCCCCTATCATGAACCACCTGAAAAAGAAAGTGAAAAAGGAAAACTAGAATCAACTTTTTCATAACCTAAAATTGGTGTAAAAATTATTTCATATTTTTCTATAATCTGATTCAGTTTTTTTTCTATTTCACTTGTAGAAATTCAAACAAGTGAGATTCTCTTTTTAATGCTCTATGCAGAAAGCAAGGGACTGTATGGTAGAAACTAGCACACCCTCCCTCTTCCTTTTTCCTCCATTTTTTTGTTTTCAATCTAAGAAAGAACAACAAATAATTGGGGCAAAATACTTCTGCAAATCATTGTCAAAAACATTAACTTACGGAGTATGGAGTGTTGTATTGCTGGCCTAAAGCATCTCCACCGGTTACCATTTGAACTCCAGGGGTTGCCTGAATGAAAGAGGGATTTATAGGTGCTCTTGGCCATGATGCAGGATTGACTGAGATGAAGCCAATTACAAAATCAGAATGATCCTCAGCAATTTTTACTGCAGCTGCGGTATAATCTCCCTTGGCAAAGTTACCTGCTGAACTCATTTCAGCAAGCAGTAACAGACCCCTGCCACGAGGTAAACCCTGAGTATGGTTCAAGAAACTAGTTAGGCCATGAGTTGAGGTGTTGCTATGGTGTAAAGTGATTATATTTACTACTAGTGCATACCTTCAATTTTAATCCATCAACAATTCCAGGACCTGAGATTATGTGAGCATTCACTATATGAGCCCAATCCAATATTTGAAAGATACCTCTGAGACAGTGGAATAGAAATATAAGTCATGTTGAATGCAAAAATGGATGAGAGGAATGCCAAAAAGGATTCCATGAAAATTGAGCAGGCTTACCCTGCATACTGCATAGTCACTGTGTTACCAATATCAGCAAATTTACGATCCTCAAAGATCAAGAAGTTATGTTTTTCTGCAATCTTCAATAGAATAAAACATACATTAAACTCAAGTAGACCATAAATTTAAAAGATTGCTTGAAACATATCACAGACAATGCTCAAAATACATAACATAAGGCCCTTATCATCATAGGTTAAAAGCAGGAATCACCATCCTGTTTGAATAAATCCAAGCAAACAGTCTAGGTGTGATTATGTCAATGATATCAGGAACCAAAAGGTTTCTTGAGCTATCCGGAAAAGAGAAGAATATGAAAAAAAAAACTTCTTTTAGCACTATACCGAGAGAAGCTTTGAGCCAAATTCAGGAGTAAAATCTGGAAAAATGTCCACATGAGTCTTCAGCAGGCAAATCTCAGGTCCAACCTGAGAAAGAAAACCAACCAAATAGTCAAAAGAAAATATATGATCATTGTCAATCTTCTAATCAGAATCCAATTGATGTTAATAGGTCAGAAAACACCGAATTCTTTAAAGTACAAAAGCAAGAAAGAATTCTGCAAACTGATGATCCGAGTGAGAAAAATAGTAGTGTCCAAGAAAATGACATCAGAACTACCTTCTCAGCGATTTCAATCAATTCAGCTGCAGTTCCAACATCGGCAGCCAGACACAAATTACTCGTCTTCGCAGCCATGATCTCAAACAACCTCTTTCCCATTGGATTCTTTGAGAGCCTAGCCCTCTCCTCAAATGGCAAAGCCTTGACCTTTGTTGCAGGCTTCTCCACCTTTGGCACAGCCGCAACCTTCCGATTCTCCTCTAAGAACTTTGTAACAACCTCTACCATCTCCTCATCAAGTTTCCCATGATTGCCCAAAATTTTCACCATATCCGTCAATTTAATAATTGCATGCAGCTTGATGCCATTCTCCTCCAAATTTTCTCTCCCTCCTTGCTCTCTATCAATCAAGACAACAGCATCACTGATCTCCAACCCAGAAGCACGTAGTGGTGCCGCTGTTTCCAAAACCGATGTGCCGCTTGTAACCAAATCCTCAATGATCAAGCAACTTTGTCCAGCCTTGAAATCACCTTCAATAGCTTTAGCAGTGCCATAATCTTTGATTTCCTTGCGGCGCATGACCATGGGAATGTTTTGGGTAAGGGAGACACATGTAGCAATTGGTAAGGCAGTGTAAGGAACACCACATACAAGATCATAGGAAGTGGAAGAGACAGAGGAAATAAGGGTTTGAGAGATTTGCTGGAGGAGAGAAGGGTAAGATATGATGAGGCGTAGGTCTATGTAGATTGGTGAGAAGATGCCAGATTTGAGCTTGAAGTTGCCAAATTTGACAGCTGAAATCTCATGGAGTTGAAGAACTAGAGACTCTACCAATGATGATGCTGACATTTCCTTCCTTTTTTTCAGTGTGTCTCAGAAAGAGGATTTATGATCTTAGAGATAACCTGTCTCACCCAGTATGCATAATAAAACTGCTAAATTAAAAAGCTCGAACAATTAGTGTGCAGAAGTAAAAACTGCATAGATATTTTTGTTCTACAATTATAAGCAACAGAATGGAATCCAAAACATAGACTCAGAATCATAGTTACAACATTCTCACCTTACCTCAGATCAAATCATAGAATGAAATCATAGATTGACCAATTCGTACAACTTAATCACAATCATAATAATAAATAATGCGCAATGACTAGAAGAAAAAGAAAACTGGGTTCAATAGCATAGCAGGTAGCATAGCAGGTCACACAGACATAGATCAATCCGACAACCTCAACACAAATTCTTAAAAGAGGAGCCAAACCATAATCCGACCAAAATAATTATAAGACTTCTAAGCATCTTTGTGGAATGCCTTCCAAAACATGGTTTTGGCCAAAACTTATTAGATCTTAGAAAAAAAAAATACAATCTACCTTATAAATAATTTAAAACGTAATTCTCAACTGGTTAAAACATAGCCCAAAATCACCTAAAATATAAAAGAAATCAAATAATTTATAGCATATAAAAAAGACAATAATATCAAATTTACATAGCATAAGCTTATAATCAAAGAAATAACCAGAACGATCGCAGATAGGTGAGGCAGGAGAAAAATAAAAATATTAAGCACGGGTATCCAAATACTAAAAGAGAAATTTGGTGTTGATAATTCTCATTATCATATTACAAGTTATAATCGCACAACTAGATATAAACCGTGTATAGCAACCCATCAAAAATGAACAAAGTAACCTTGAGTGATTCTATGTATGCATTGTATGAAGAACCTATTTCTGAAAGCTTGTACTAGTTGCAAATTCATATCAACTATATCACGGTTCCCATTTTAGCATGTAACATCATGTATGTAATCCTAAAAGCATTCCAGAAAAGATTGACTATACTGAAGTCAAGCACTCAATACATCAAGACAGTCGATGTAAATGCACTCATCATCAAAATGCATTGAAAGACATACACCCACGTTTAGCTCCCCCATACATACAACAAATAAAACCGGTAGTGAACACAGTAATCACAGTTCAGATCCCCAGTATTACTCCCCATTGAACAACCCAAAAGAACTAAACCCTTCCTTATTCAGCTCATCCCCAGATGCAATTCAAGCATCCTCAAAATACAAATTCTAAATGCCACACACAAACGTCCAATCAAGTAACTCCGAAAACCATCGCATCCCTAAATTTGTCCTTTTTTTCTTGCACAAGCAATAAAAAAGAAACAAAAGAAATCAGCACACATCTATCTCCAGTCTTTCTCATTATGTAATATATATAATTGATATTAATAAGAGTACCCGAATCTAAATAATAATAATAATAATTAATAGTAATAATTAATACTTATAAAACAAAAAATCGAAAAAAATTCCACAAACTTTAGAATCAAAGGATACGCCAAATCTACCCCATGAATTGGATTCTCGAATACAAACTGAAATCATTACATCAACCACAGGTAAAGATCGAAAACCGTATCGAAAATACCCAAACCGATTCAGGTAACGAAGACCTTGTAAGGTGAGAAGGACGATACCTTCTTGAAGCTTACGTGGTTTGGAACAGATTGTGAAGTGTAAAAACCCTGCAAAAACCCTAAGTCACTTCTTTCGAATTTTTCTTTTTAATCCAATCAGCAATCCCTCCTCCTCCAACTCACACGTTTTGGGCCGTTGGGCGTTGCTTGTTATTTTCATAATCTTCACTTCACTTCCTCATTGAGCTAAAAGAACACACACCTGAGAGAAAGAGAGAGCTGTGATGGATGGAGATAGAAAGACGGCGCTGCTTAAGTGGCTGCGTACAATCTATGCAATGCTCTTTATTCGTAAAGAAATGCCATGTCTGGAACTGCGCTTTTATATATTTATTATATATCATCTAACCCTTCTATTTTCATTTATTGCCACTTGGTCCTCTACTAATAATAATTACAACTCGGTCCGTTAAAATCTGTTAAGAGGGATCTCTTCCTTTCGCAGGCAAACGCATGGTTCTACCAAGTTGATGGTCTTTAGAGAGTTAACATTCAATCATTTTAAAAAAATTGATAATTTTACTGCTTTCTTCAGCATTTGTTCACTTGAATGAACTTGAGTAAGAATTGAATGGATTTGAGAGATTTAAAAATAATTTTTTTATTGTTTATTTGAGTGGGTTTGAGATAGGTGAAATGGATTTGAAAATAAATTTTTTTAATTTGTGACATCAATTAAATAATACACTAATTCTCATAAAATTTATTTTCAAATTTATTCACATCTACCTTCAAATTCACTCAAATAAACAGCAAAAAAATTTATTTTAAATTCTCTCAAATTTACTCAACCACCCTCCTCAAATCCATTTAAATGAACAAAGGATAAAAGATGATAATCTTTTTGAAAGAAAAACACAAAAAATATTTTCTATAATTAAAATTAATATTTTTAATGTTAAAGTCATACCATGTAGTGCTTAAATCCTCATATTTTTATCGTCTTCTCAAGCGAAAACTTATCAAACAGAATATATTATATATATATATATAATGTATTTGTAAATAACAAAAACACTTTGAATTTGTCAAAATTTAATGCTTATAAAAGTCATATTTATCCTTTAATGTAAATTACTTAATTGAAATATAATGAATTTTGATGTAATTATCTTCCTACAATAAAGTATAAACAAACATATTTTAGAAAATAATTTGATAAAAATTAAGCTGTCACAAACAATGTTCTGAAAATCCCTTCAAATAAATAAAAATTTAAAATGAAAAAATTACTTTAAAATATTCTTTTTAGATATTGTAATATCTGAATTATTGCAAATATATTATAATATTATGATTTAAATAATTAATATCTATAGATTAAATTTCAATTAATGATTTTAATAACATAATTTAATATGTAAAATAATAAAATTTTTAATTTATTCAACCAAATATATTAATTAACTAATTAAAAAAATTAAATATATACATGATCAAATTATATATTAAAAGATTATGTATTAAACAAGAAAATTTCTAAATAATCATCAATTTTAACAATAAAAAATATATTTAGAAACCAATTTAGAGATCAATTTCATTCCTAATCAAAATTTTGGTAGTTAATGTTAGTAATCAATTTAGAGACTAATTCATATAAAAAACTATTTTAGTTACCAATTTAGAGACCAATAAAACTTTTTATTCATAATTGAAATTATTTTAGTTATTAATAATTTTTAATTTATAAATTAGTATTTAATTAGTCACTATAGTAATTAATTATTTTTAATCACTAAAATTTGTCATCATTTAAAAATTTTCTTGTGTATTGTAAAAAAATGGATTATATATATATATATATATATATATATATATATATATATATTATATATATATATATATATATATATATATATATATATATATATATATTATATATATATATAATATATATATATATATATATATATATATATATATGTATGTATATATATATGTATGTATGTATATATGTATGTATGTATATATGTATATATATAATTTATATAAGGTTTAATCCTTTACTACATTCCTATTTATGTACGAATTTCTCAATTGGGTCCTCGTTTTTTAAAGTGTATCAAAATGGTCCCTAATTTTGAAAATTGATATCAATTGAGTCCTCTCCGTTAAGTTGGCTGGACGGCGTTAAAAAAATTGATGAGTGGATGCTGAGATGACGAACGAGCGCTCGTCCAGCAGCGAACGAACGCTCGTCCAGCAGCGAACGAACGCTCGTCCACCAGAGAACGAACGCTCGTCGACCTCTTACTGCTGGACAACCGTTCGTTCCACACTGGACGACCGTTCGTTCGGTGGTCGACGAGCGTTCGTTCGCTGATGGACGAGCGTTCGTTCGCTGGTGGACAAGCGTTCGTTCGCTGGTGGACGAGCGCTCGTTCGTCATCTCAGCATCCCACTCATCAATTTTTTTAACGCCGTCCAGCCAACTTAACGGAAAGGACTCAATTGATATCAATTTTCAAAATTAGGGACCATTTTGATACACTTTAAAAAACGAGGACCCAATTGAGAAATTCGTACATAAATAGGGATGTAGTAAAGGATTAAACCTTTATATAACTTACTATATCTTTAACGAGTTAAAACTGAATTGGTGATATCAAACCATTTGAGAAAAATGATTATGAAAAACAAATATATAATTTTTTACAACATTGAAAATAAGAAACATTGATGAACAATTAATCTATATTGTACTATTTTTAAAAAATGAAACACCAATATAATTCTAAAACATTTCATTGAGTAAACTATGACTATCTTTCAATCTTTTTAAATTCAAGTGCAAGACATAACTTTGAATGTTCTGAATGACGAAACATCCATGTTTTGATGATATCATTACTTTGCAAATTATGATTTTCGAAGACAATTTTCCACTCGCCATTCAACACATAATATTTGTTTGCCCACTTCTTGAAGGTCAATGAATAAAGATTCTCATAATCATAGTAGGCACAAACCTCTACTCCTTCTTGGATATCATCCTCATATTTCAATATTTTCGCAACCGAAATCGCGACGGGACAACGACCCGAAAAAAGAAACGAACGGGTTTTAAAAAAAAGAGATTTGGAGTCGCCACCATAGTTTATTCTGGAAAACTACGGAAAAAACCATAAAATGATAAGGCATGGTCTACGAAAATGAGATTCTAAGTTCGGGAGTCGGTTACGTGTAGGGAAGATATTAGCACCCTACAACGTCTGCCCTAAGGCAGTACCTTTAACTAAATACGCGAATATAATGTGGTTTTCAAAATGTTTAACTATCCCCTAAAATAAAACTCTAAAAAAACAAAATATATTTTTTTGGTTTTTTGTTAGAAAATTTTGTATGAGAAATTGTTTGAGGAATTAATTACGGATAAATTTGGATTTTTGGGGAAGTGAACCTGACAAGGACTAGCCTTGCTCCTACGTATCTCCACTTTTGATGGAGAATCAAGGATCACGTAGTTCTGGCATAAAGATTGTTTGTTTTTGAAAATGTGGATGTTTTTAGTTTTTGAAGATTTTATATTGTTTTGGTATTTTTATAAGAGAAGGTGAAAAGTTTTTTTTTTTGTAATTTTTAATTATGGGAACAATAAAAGCCTATAAAATTATTTTTGTGATTTTATGTTTTTTTTTATTTAAGCAAACAAAAATATCAAACAAGAGAGAAAACAAAATAAAACATAGCAAAATAAAACAAACGTAAAAAAATAATTTAAAAAAAAACTTCTTTTTTTTTGACGTTTTTATCTATCCGGACGAAATTGAGTATTGACAAATATTGGTAAAAAAATATTTTTCAGCTTCTTTTTTATTGAAAAGAAGTCTATTTAAATTAAAATTCACATCACTCTTTGTGAGTTTTTTTTCAAGACATTCTTCACTATGATATAAGACATAGTTTCTGTAATTTGCAAAAAGTGGTGAATAATAAGCGTTATTATGATCATTCTCATGAATCAAATATTCATGGGAACAAAAGTGTCAGACCTCGGAAAACGCATCCCAAAACCATGCTCAGATGCATTAAAAACGCACTCAAACTCCGATGCACTAACGCCAGGTGTCAAGAATGGAAGATTCGGAAGTCAGTTAGTGGAGTGCAGGTGTCGACAGGAGAGTGCACGACCGTTTGGACGTGGGGTAAACGAAAAATGAATTTTCTGAAAACCCTGCCCATTCTCTTCTGCACGCACCTTCTCCTTCAATTCTCTGACTTTCCATTTCCTCCTTCTTCTCTCTAGAAAACCCTTCCTTCTCTATACTGTAACTCACCCTTTCTCTTCTCCGATCATCATTCAGAGACCGTAGAAGCATTCACGGCGTCTCAAGCTTCACTTTGAACCGAACAGTTCTTGATTCTGAAACTGGTAAGTTTCTCGTCTTTATCTGTTCGTCCGTATGAACATGCAAGCCAAACTCTGGTTGCATGCAGTCACCTTATCTGAACCAATCTTGGTTTTCTGTAACTTGTTTTAGTTGAAGAGTTTGGTTGAGCGTTGAGGGTAGAAGAAATCTTATTGCTGCGAACTGAGTTTTGGTCTGAAGGACGTACGTTCACACTAGAGGTAAGGGAAGCTTATTCAATTTAATTCTTATGTTTTTGACTATACTGCATGAACGTTCGTTGAGTTGTATGAAGCATGACTATGTGATGATTGATTATTTGATATGTGAAAATAACTGAGTTGATGTATGAGTATGTGAAATGGACTATAGTAGTAAGTATGAAATTATGAAGTATTATGCTGAGGAATGAATTTGAATATATGTGAATACTGAATAATAAAATCCCTATGATATTGAACGTTCGTCATTGAACGGTCTTTGACCGTTCGGTGTTTCTTATGAACTCTTTTGAGAGCGAATTCTTTCATTTGGAAAGAGTTCTAGTTGAGGACGAGCGTCCTCTTGTAATAGTGCTACGTTTGAGCGTTCGGCCAAGCGTGGATGCCCTGAGTGTTATGTGAGGATTTGAGAATCTTGTAAACATATATCTGGATACTTAGTCATTTTAAACCCCATCTCCACCATCTAGTATCATATGTATTACTATGAATATTTCTATTATGAGTTTAAATCAGTGATGAGTCTCGACCCGAAGCGTTCGTGATGAGTGGCGCTCGGTCTTATACCGAACGCTCGTACTCGTCTTTAATCATCAAACTTGTTGAAACAACGTTCGTCCAAATTCAGTAAATCCTTTACCGTATTCGGTCATTGACTGGCATTCGGTTTCTGAAATTGAATTATTCTAAGTATGGTTCCTTAATCGTCTTGAGGTGTCTATATCCATTGGATCCGGCCTAGAACCTCTGTACTTAAATTCTTCTTTGAGTATTGATCTGATCTTTCGAGAGTCAGTTCATTTAACTGATTCAAGTGGCAAATGACGTTCGTCATATATGGTATGTTATTGTAGTCGGTCTTATTTTGTTCTGGAACGGGAGATTTCTCGGACTCGTTCTTCGCGTTCGTCCTCGTTATGAAGAGGGCTGAACGTTCGGCATTGTATGTCCTTGGAACTGAAGATGAAAATGATATTAAAGTGAAAAAATTATAAAGAATGAACAGTATATGAGATGAATAAACGGTTGTGGATTTTGAACGAGCGTTCCAGGGAGGAACGACTCTTGGATGAAAGTTGGAATTCTGTAAAGTATGAATGTGGACAAAGCTTAGCTGGCGATTCATCCTGATGTTCCGTGAGTGCTCGTCCTCAAGTAGAGGGGGGTATGTCATGTGTGGGAACGGCAGGAGGTCCTAGTCCTTAGAGGTACTTTGGATGGAACGGACTAACCTCGGGTGGCAGCTGATGAGAAATTCCAGTTACTACACCACCCGGGTGCACGAACGTCGTAGCTACACAGAATTCATACAGTCCGAACAGTCAGTCTAGTATCAGGGTTGATTGAACCTTATATTGAAATGTATTTGATATATTTGAATGTGTGAAATGCATGTTATTACTTGAATTAAATTAAATAAGCTTACCCTGTATTTTCATTGTGTTGTCCTGTATCTGTACGTCCGTCTTGTCCTTCCAATGATCATCCGTGTGGATGTGAGCAGATGGAGATGCGCTACTGGAAGAGGCGCTAGAAGAAGGAGTTTTTGAGGAAGAGAATCTCGTTGACGTGGAAGTAAAGGCCGAGCAGTAGTACGTTCGGTTCGCTGTATAGTTTAGCTAGTATAGTGTGTTGTCTTCGAACGACCACTTTCCCTTTTGCTTGTTTTAACCGTTCGGTATTCTGTTTTGTAAACCGTGCGGTCAGTTATGCTTATATGGTACACCTCTAATATTTGTACTTTGTTTTGTAAGGTCGTTCGGCCATGAGCGTACGCTCGACTTTAGTGTAAGACTGAACCGATATGTTGATTAATGTGATTATTCTATTGTATGGTTTATTACTGTATTTATGGGATGTTACAAAAAGCAATTATTTGACGATCCTTCAAATATTTGGAATTCATTATTACTTGGCTTCATATTCTTTTCACCTTTTAAACCTTCAAAAAGAAAATTAAAAAAATATTTATATATATAGTAAAAAAATTTGTGCATGGCATATTCTATAATAATATTCAAATCTATCAATCAAATATTAAAACACATATTTATGATGATAAGATATTATAAATTATATATTAACAACAAAAAGTTATCTATTGCAAATTTAGATGTAATTGTGTATTTTCAGAAACTCATTTTTAACCACTTATACATATTTATACTTAAAAAACGCATATACATATTTACACTTTAAAAACACATTTATATATACAAAATATGTATATCTCAATAATATAACACAACTAAAAACACCTATCTATTATTATGTATTAGTTTTAAATATACACAATAAAAAATACGTAATCAAACTTTAAATATACATTATGTAATCTTACCTGGAAGCATTGTTGAATCAAGTTGTAGAAGAAATGTCTTTTTTCTAAACCTGCGAACTCTTTTACGACGATTCTTTGAAGGTTTAATCCTTTTCGACATCCCTATTTATGTACGAATGTCTCAATTGGGTCCTCGTTTTCTAAAGTGTATCAAAATGGTCTTAATTTTGAAAATTGATATCAATTGAGTCCTTTCCGTTAAGTTGGCTGGACGGCGTTAAAAAAATTGATGAGTGGATGCTGAGATGACGAACGAACGCTCGTCCACCAGCGAACGAACGCTCGTCCACCAGCGAACGAACGCTCGTCCACCAGAGAACGAACGCTCGTCGACCTCTTACTGCTGGACGACCGTTCGTTCCACACTGGACGACCGTTCGTTCGGTGGTCGACGAGCGTTCGTTCGCTGATGGACGAGCGTTCGTTCGCTGGTGGACGAGCGTTCGTTCGTCATCTCAACATCCACTCATCAATTTTTTTAACGTCGTCCAGCCAACTTAACGGAAAGGACTCAATTGATATCAATTTTTAAAATTAGGGACCATTTTGATACACTTTAAAAAACGAGGATCCAATTAAGACATTCGTACATAAATAGGGATGTCGAAAAGGATTAAACCTTCTTTGAAATACGACAATTCTTTGAAAGCAAGTTTCGAATAATAAGAGGAAGACAACTACCAAACGATAGTTCACAAGAAAAAATCTCTTTCCAACACCAAACCCAAAAAAGAAAGAACTTTTGAGTAATGATAAGAAATAAATGAGAATGAATGAGTATTTTATGTGAACTCATATTGTTTTTATGGACTTTTAAATCTTTGATAAAGAAACTAAAGATATAAGATAAAATGAAATAAAATAAAATTAAAAGATTAAAAGATTTATTAATCGATAATTGATTAATTAAAATGTGAATAAACTGTATATAAATAGATACAAATAGTATTTAAAATTTAATATTAAGGTACGAAAATATCTATTAAGATAAGATAATATATATTAAGATAAGATAATATATTATATACTAAATACAAAATTCAAAATAGTTATAGATAATAATACAAAAGTATGATAAAATATAATTAATGAATAAATGAAAAATACATTTAAAGAAGTAAAGAAAAAAAAGGTGAAATTAAGAAAATATAAAATATAAAAATATAAATAAATAATAAACAAAATACTAAAGTATGTTTTAACTTTTTTTGTTTTAAACAAATAAAAAACAATATTAAAAGGATAATTAAATAAAAATGTTTGTTTGTTTTGTTTTAATATTTTTATTAAGTTTTCTTTCTTTTTCAAGAGATTTTGGTATGAAAAGTCTTCTTCTTTGTATCAGCACACCTCACTACTTCTTCAATACACACTGCTTTAATTCGCAGAACCTATTACATTTCTCATATTTGCATTGCAGCGTCTTCCTTTTCTTTTCTCTTATCTACATACGATGAAAAAAAATATATATCTACTTGTGGATATTTGAGATAAAATTATTAAATAAATATTTTTAATGAATATATATTGATAATGGATATGAATATTTAATGGGTGTTAATAATTATTATCTAAAGAAAATATAAAAAATTATTATTATTATTAACTTTTATTTTAGTATTTTTTTAAACTTATGTTATAAAAATAATATTATTTGTAAAGTTACCTTTTAAAGTAGCTTATAAATATATAAAAAAAGGCATATTAATTTTTAAACAATCACTTATATATATTTCTTTCAATTAAGTATTTTTAATATTACGTATTCTATTATTAATCTTAGCCTATATTTTTTTAACGAAATTTAAAATAATGTAAAATTATCAATAATTAATAATGATATATGTGTATTTATAAACATATCTAATACAAAAAATTATTAAAAGGGAAATTCATTAAATAGCTTAAGGATAAAAAAAATTATTAGAGGTTAATAATGTTTTAAATAATATTGCTTCTAGTAACGTCTCAAAACACATTACAAGCTAATGAAAAAGTTTGCTTATCGAACACTCTTATTAACATCAAACAAGTTTTTCATTTAGGAAAAAACTAGAAGCTAGCTCAAAACCCTTCTCAAACAAAAATTACATGGATGCCAAAACACAAATAAAGAATTGCATAAACAAGCTTCAATGTGGTCATTCTTTTGAAAAACATAAATTTCATTTTTTTTTCTAATAAAACAACTTTTTGTATACATGAGAAACACAGTTTTATTTGTTTCTCTATTTCCTCTTTATCTTTAGGATAAATTACCATATTTCTTAATCCTATGATTTGTTTCCTAACTAATCAGAATTATGGTTAGTGTAAATAAGAATCAATCCTATAAGAATTGTGAATATATCAATACATTATAATAAATCTCAGTTACTATATCAAGTCAGATTTTAACATTAACCAATTTATGATGACTTCTTACGATAGGGCCTTAAAATGTTAAGATACATCAAGCTTGCAGGCAATAAGAACCAAAGGACTGGAAAATTGATAAAAAAAAACATTTCTTGTTTCTTCAAGAAGGTTCAATATGGGAACATGATCTTCCCCACCAAACATTTTCTGGAAAATTCCTAGGCTCAGCCTACCACTCACTCAAATACTGTACAATGCTGAATTGCTTGAAGAGAAGTAATGAAGCCTTTGCTTCTCTTCATGCTTAGACTGGCCACATAGCTGCATAATTATTTTAGCAGATATTCAGGCCCGTGAAGGTTTCAGAATACCTATTTGACCAGGAAGTTCCATCACAAATTAGGATTTCAACCTTACTGGAGTGGCACTTCTCAGTTCTCCTGGCTTTTAGTTGTATCTATTATCTTCTCCATCTGTAAATTAAGCAGTTCATGCACTCTCTGCTTCAACTACACAACATAAGCAACACAACGCTTATTGATCAACAAGCTCATTCTCTGTTACCTATAAATAGGGAATTCTTAACTGACAGTAACTGCCTTTATCAGAATCCATAGTACAGTTAGATTTCAGTTAAATAATTTCATTGAAATCCATCAAGACACATAATTTTAGTTCAAATACATACATACATACATAGATATATATATATATATATATATATATATATATATATATATATATATTATGTATATATATATATATATATATAATGTGATTGAGCATATTTCAAACCCACGCGAGGGAAATGGCTTTGCATCATGCCAAAGAGATTAGCAGTTGCCTCAAAAGGATGCATTATGCACTAAAAAATGGGATGGAGCACAAAGAGTGCCACTATGGCTATCATTAGAAGTTTTCTGTTCATAAAAGAGTGATTTATTAGGGGAAAAAGTGGTTATGATTTGGTAGGCTGAGATTCTGCAAGACTTTCAGCACATCTAGAATAATATCATAAATTGTTTCACAAGTAAAGAATTCCATAAACCAGCTTCAATGTGGTCATTGTTTAGCTAATTCTATGGCGTTATTCTAACATACACCCATCATATAAGAGATTCTAGTCAAAATGTTAAAATAAGAATAGATTTTCCTCACCTCAAGTAGCCCTTCTCGTGTTTTCACAGATACATTAATAGCTCCATCAGGACCTGATTTCCGGTAGTTCTCAAGCTCAGATTGTAAGGGATGCGGCTCATCTGTTGCATAGACCACAGGAGAAGTCTTCAACAGATCACATTTTGACACGACATCAACCCATAAATGCCCAGTGAACCTTTCTCTGAGTTCTTTGTATATTGAAAACTGCATATAACCAACCGTCATAAATTGAATGTAATAGACAAAAGTTATAACCAAAAAGTCTTTCTTTGTAAAAATTTTCAGATTAATTATACACATAAATTCCCATTTGCCAACAATTACCCAATGGGATGGCAAGGTTTCTCCACTAAACTGAAGTACACAATTACACATAGACAACCATAAGCCAGCAATGTGTCACAATTTGAGAATAATAACATTGTGTTAGGACCAACCTTTTCAACTGTTTAATTTTCTACCCAAATCTAGAGTAAGCACAGTGCTACACAAGCAAGAATGGAAGGAAGTAGCGCTTAATACACAAGGAACAGACCAAGAACAGATGTCCATCAACCCCATACAGTGGCCTCTTTTAGCTTATAATGGCTAGTTTTTTCATTTCCCAACTACCTGAAATGGCTATCTTTTTGTCTATACTGCATGTAAAACCGGCCAAGAAAACAAACACATGTTGAGCTGTGAAAAAAAAAATTGCACCAATAGTTACCTGGGTAGAAGTAGCTGAACTGAAATAAATATCCAGCTCCCATTCTATATCCCTATCTTATCCCTTTTTCCAGTATATACTTCACATTGTAATCTTAAATACTGTCAGCATGGATGTGTTGGTACTCTTCATCATTTATAGTCCTTTAAGTTTAAAGCCATTAAATAGCTTTAATAAAATTCTTCAAAGATAAGAATTGTAAAATGTTTTTCCTCTCTTGAATTTGGAACCACTTTTAACTAGCGTAAAGATCTTAATAGGTTGGTGATATTTTGCTGCAGTCCAATTTGAATTGATTGTTGTAGCGATCAATTAGTTTTATATGATTGAACCGAGAGCAACAGAATCTCATGTGATGCATCCAAGTTAAGGTTAATGAATCCATTTTTTGTAATGCACAAGAATCCAATAACTTAGACCGTAGCTCATTAACAAAGGAACTTTCTCAAAGAAGGCATAGCACTTAATTTTTTCCCCTTTACAGTAGTATGCATAAATCAAAAAAGGATAGGAGCGGATGACCATAAAGAGAAGCACAGAATATCAAGCATCCTCACTTGAGTCCATCCCAATTGCTTCATCATCTCTAATTTCGTTATTGTTTTATTTCTGACTGCTATTAGATATACCTTTCATAGCTTTCTATGGAAGTAATTACATAATAAATAACCGAAAATTGATAGCCCCACAATACATTAGAATGAAGAATCACTGAAATTGAACACAAACACAAGTCTTTCATTGGCATCTAAATCTTATGGAGCCATAAGTCTAACTTAAGCCTATGTAGACTAGATAACTACATGATTCAAACCTTGAATGCAAATTGTCTTTTATGCATTTTAAGTTTGAACGCAATGAACCAGATAACTATCTTTATAGCCACTTGAAGAAGATTTATATTTCACACTTATTTTTAGTTTTAATAATTCAGTTGCCAAAGAAGCACACCTGATCGGAAGGTGAGGTCCCACACTCCCCCGAAAGGTCATGGACATACAAAACTGCTGTTGGCAGGTGTGAAAGGACGGCCAGAGTCAACTTTTCCAAATTATTCCTGTCCTCTAAATATCCAAACAAGAGAAACAAATTAAAAGGTGGGATCGATTGTGCTTAACTAAATAAAAAGGAAAACAAAACCAACAGTAAAATTAATTCATAATCACAAACTGTGATTTATTGGAGCTAACTTAGAGGATACAGGAGGTCTAAGATCCTCCAACAACCCATAGTATTATAATATATACCATACCCCTCCTCTTAGGAAAACTGATCCTAAAACCAATGGACTAAAAAAATTCTCCAAGAAAAACTTTGGAAATATAACATTCACCAAATAAGAAAAATCAGGACAACTAGAAAACTGATATAAACAAATGAAATGTTAATTACCATCATCCCTCCTCAGCAGGCCCGGAGTATCTGTAACCTACAGATGTGCAAGGTATAAAATTACAATTGCATGATATGGAGTTCACAATGAGAAAAGAATTCTAAAAACAAAATAAAAATTCACAAATTTGCTAACCTGAAACTTCGTAATGTTAAAAATAATATGACCCATAAGAATTCCTCTTGTTGTGAAGGGATAGTTACAAATCTGAAATTTTAGGTAGAAAGCAAAGGAGAAAGGATGAGAAATAGTGTGGATGATGGAATCTACAAATACTCAGCAACTAACAAGTTTTGCTTAAGCTTGAAGCAACATATGTCAAGATTTAATTTAGTTTAGTATCGGCTCACTGTACATATGATTAGTTAGGGAAATTATATATACAAAGTTACCTCACAGTCTAGTAAAAATCATTCCTTCGAGAGCAAGAGAAAGAAAAAGCACAAGTATAACATAAGGCACTCGAACATTTCTGAACCACAACCACATAATCATTGGGAATGGTCACAGATCAACCAAGTAACAATATAGAAATATTTATCCTTTAGTTACAATTAAAACCAAGGTGGTTGTATCCTGATTGATACCGCATGTATTTTTAATCTTTTAGGCACACCAATAAGGAGGAAATTTAAAGAGACGTACATTTATTGGAAACATGGATAGGATATTTAGTAGGATAAACAATTCCATTCAAGCCCAGATTTTTAAAGAGGCTAATGCAGTTTTAACAAAGAATTATTATAGCATTTAGTTGCATACCTCAGGTTTGCCGGTAGAGAGTACATGGACCAAAGAAGATTTGCCTACATTAGGAGCTCCAACAAGACACAGAGTTGGCATTTCCAAATTGATTACTGGCATTGCTCTGAGAGTCTGTAACATTTATCATTATCAGCTGGATGATATAAATTAAGTTGATGGATTATTATTTGACAAAACAAAATTAAATTTCACAGGTCACCCAAATTGTGAACCCTGATATGTATGTTTGTAGAAAACACAGTCAAAACCTAAGTATTTCATTTGCTGAAAATGCAGAATACCTTAGCTATGTCTAACAAATCATCAACAACTTTTCTTTCTTGAGCAAAAACCTCTTCAATTTTCTTAAGACCCTGCATAAAATCATGGTGCATACTGAAATCTTCGGAAAAATTGGGAAGCAGATGATTCCTCAAAAGATCTACACCTCACCTCACTCAACCTTTCCTCTGCTTCTCGCTTTGATGAAGACTGTTACAAGATGAAATAAATCAATTATGTTAGCAAAGCAAAGGATAAAAAGAGAAATCACCAATTTAAAAGATGATAACGTAAAGAGACATTGGAACAGTCCATCCGAAAGAATTCAACTCATAAAAGTAACAGGCTGAGGCTGACACGATGGTACAGATAGTGACATAAGTAAACCTCATACTTTAATAATGAAGCAGTGAAGACTGTAAAAATTATATAAAAATCTCTTTTTCTGAAAAAAGTTAAATAGCATAAAATCTTGCCATTGGGGAAGACAAAATTTCATACCTTCAACAAGAACAAATTAGTATTGACATCAAGACCTGGCATAAATATTCCAAATTTTGCTATTAAGGCTTCCTAAATATCATATAAAATAATACTTTCAAGCAGCATGATGAAAACTACATAATTACCCAGCGAAGAAATAGATCAAGATCAAATGTAAATTACTAAATAAACCTTAGCACAAAGTGAAGCATGTTCCTTTCCACAGATACTACTCTCTTCCTTAAACCATCTACCTTCTGTAGCACCTGTAAAAAATATTTAAAAACAAATTAGACAAAGTCTAAAATAACAATTTATATGAATGCAGCCATTATCCAAGAATATGTATCCATGCAGCATTGGGAATGATAAATAATGATAAGACTATTATATGTCATGTAATAACAAAGTGAATGCACTAGTGGAAGTTATAAAACATGTATAGTACTGCAAGACTGTTTTACTAACATACCATTTCATAGTATCCATCTCCAAGAGTTAGCTCAATCAGAGATCTTTCATAAGGATGAAGATATGTTTTGTTAGGAAAACTCTGCACATAGGTCCTCAAGGGGACAGCAATTTCCTAACAAGAGTTGCGCTATTAACTTATGATACATTCTTTTTCCTATAAAATGGACAGTAGAAACTGGCATACAAATTATAGCTCAAAGCATGACATATTCAGAAGTGAAAAACATACTTTCATCAATGCATCAAGTTGCTTTGCACCCTTGTTTTTCTCCCTTTTCGCAATGTTGGCAATTCCTAAAGTTTAAGCAAACTAAAAGTCAATGTCAACCATAGGGTTTAAGATGTAAACACAAATATCAACCAGGAACCGAAGAACATAATTTCAGCCAAGTACCTTTCGTTGGAGAAACCTTCCTCGCCTTTCTCAATGCGGATCCTAGAATGTCAATTGATGGCATCACTATGGGCAACTTTTGAAATGCCCCAATAGATTCAGTTTTCCTAGATGGCTTCTCCTAATTCAAAAATCCCTTCAAACAGTAAAACTAGCAAATCTTTCTTCCAAATTACCACAAAGACACTATTAAAAGGAATATACACATACAAACATAAATATACATAATACTTAAGCAATATGCTCATACTACATAATCACATACCATCGTATTTTTTTCTGTTGGGTGTTGAACAGTGGGATGATAGCTTCCATTGGAAATTTCATATGAATTAGTTTGGATGGCTTTACATAAGTACAACATGGGGTGCATTTTTACATTAGGTGTCCCTGCATTATGTACCCAATAGCAAACAACACTCTTTAAAGTGTATTAACTCAAACTAACCCAACAAAATAACAGATTCAAGTTCATTGCAGCAATAGTTATAGCATGAAATGGTTCGATTAAGATATGAGGGCTGGAACAAATCTAAACAAAATTGAAGGAGTGAAGCGTTACTTACGTTGGCTGTTTGTGAGGAGAAAAAAAGAGGAAGGAAAGACGTGGCCTTTGAGGAAAAGAGAAGAAGGGGCTTTCATGTCTCTGCTTCTTCTCTTGCTGTGGATTCGAACAGAGGAAGCAACGGCTAATGTTACAGAGAAGCTAGCGACCACTTTTATAAAACTCTGAATGACGTTTTCGTTCACCGATAATAGTCTACTTTACATAACATGAAATGTTTTTCTTTTTATTTTATTTTAAAAATTTGTTTGGTCGAATTTTAACATAATTTTTTTTATTCAATGCCAAATGAAGAAAACAATTTATCTAGGACAATGCCCTTAAATGGAGATGGTTAAAATGATTATAGTTAGAGGGTAGTTCAAAAAATAAAAGGGTTGTATATTTCGTAAGGTTTAATATGATTAATTACTATATAAAAAATATAAATATAAAAAAAATTGAAAATAATTATTATTTTAATCTTTTATACCATAAATTGCAAATGTTTATTTTTTTAATATAATATACACAATTGTGAATATCCTATTTAGTTATATATATATATATATATATATATATATATATATTATATATATATATATATATATATATATATATATATTATCGTAGACTCGTTTTGCGAGTTCTCTTTAGTGGATTACTCTTTAACTAATATTTTTAGTCTAAATTTTTTTGGATCGAAATTATCTACTCTAGACTAAGATCGATCACTCTCAAACATAGTTCTTTTGCCTAACTTGTCTACGTCATTCACTTTGGATCAATCAGTTATAAAATGACTATTAATAATAATAAATAAATTTCTTAATACAGACATGATTTAATCGTGATTAGATCAATAAAAAAGTAAAAATCTACATAAACTATTATATATAA
This sequence comes from Vigna umbellata, assembly GCF_029865625.1. NCBI lineage: Eukaryota > Viridiplantae > Streptophyta > Magnoliopsida > Fabales > Fabaceae > Vigna > Vigna umbellata. The sequence goes on from NC_142173.1 coordinate 9,087,306, forward strand.
AAGTCTAAGATATAACTTTAAAATAACATGCACATAGCATTGATTACTAACTAAGCAGTCATACTAACTTTAACATAATAATATCTTTTGTAAATATCATCTAAACGGACTTTAAAAGATGTAAAAATTGAACAGCAGAACAAAAACAACCTAGGAAGTGGTTCAACCCGTCCAATCTACAATACAACACATCCCATGGAAGTATTCTCTTTTTCTAAAACATAATGGTTATCTTCTTACCACCATTCTCACCTATATTGATGATATTGTTGTTATAGGCAACAACACTAAAGAAATCCAATGCTTCACTGCTCTTTTACATTTCACCTTTCAGCCCAACACATCGACAACACAGCCTCATAACACTAGTATAGCCTAGCAGCACACCGTTTTCTCGTTTTTGTTTTTCCTTCTTGTTAAATAGAAGTTCACATAGTATATCAAATACAATATACACATTAACCATTTTAGTTCTTTTCAATAATATTAAGTTTTCTGATTTCTCTTCTCCCTCTGATTGTTTCTTTTCCTTTCGTTTCTCTTTCCCTTTCTAGCAGCCTGGTACCTCATGACCTTTAGATAAAATCAGGAACTAAAAAACTTTTAAGACCTTAAGGATCAAATGCACGGAAGAGCCTGCAATATGAGTAGAAAGCATGTGCCTTTTGCAGCATAGAGTGGGAAGAATGCAGAAGATAGGAGCAAGCTAAGATTACACATCTATATTAAAATATATCATAATGAGCCTTCTTGTTCATGTATTTTGATCTAGAGCTAAGCAAGAGATGTTGCCACCCAAAAGGTGCCAAAACCTGCAAAATAAATTACAAAATGCAATACATGAACAGAAGATCCATACCACTACAAAAGAATTAAGAAATAGGTACACTACAAACTAATGTAGCTAATACAAATAGGTCATCATTGTTCACTGCTCTTTCCAAATTCTCCCAGTGACTCGTAGTTTCAGTTCCTTCTTGTCACCCCCAGAAAAGAAAAGAGCCATGCTCCTCTGAATGATGAGACCATCAAAACTGTCACGAACCTTGCGGTGGCTATCCCTAATGCTTCTGGGCACCCCTTGCCAAATCATCTTCCTCCCATTTCCACCCACCTCCAGACTGTACGTGTAGTTCTTCGCCTCATTGTCGTCCCCCATGAACCGCAAAAAGGCGATGTAGACAGGAGCCATTCCTAGCTGAAAAGCTTCAAAGTGTAGACAGAAATACTGACCAAAGCAACTGAAAACCTACAAACAAAAGTCACCTCCAAAATCAACTAAGTGTTCACATGTTTTGCACAAATCTACACTATATGAAAGCAAATTGTGTTGTGTTGTGTTGTGATGTGTTTTGTTGTGTTGTGTTATGTTGTATTGTGTTGTATTGTGTTGTGTTATGTTGTGTTGTGGTGCTATACAAAATGTTAAACACAAGTTTGATATGCTGCAAGATTGAAAAACATTAATCTAATGACTTTTCTTGTTGAAGCATAAGAAATTTACAAATGGTGATTTAGTTTAGTTTAGTTTACTTCAATTCTATGCTCCCATCAAGGTATCTGCTGACGAAGAGAAACGTATGTGGTTATTTACATACTAACACAGCTGAAAATAACACAATTTCATCACTGGATCCTTCAGGATTGCTAACAAGTAAAAACACACTATTATTATTGGTTAAAGTTTAATTGAAATCATGAGATTGTGAGAAAGACTCATCATACTGAAAGAACCACATCATTTTATGAGTCAGTCACAACAAATAAAAACCAATAATAACAAGACAAAGGAATAGAGAAGGGAGTTCGGCAAAACATTACCGTTAACATCCACGTGGCATTTTCGACTTCTTGTGGATTTGTTTTGACATAACGGTGATTGAAAGTACAACCATTGTGCATGTCCACTTTATGATCATCTTTCAGATGGGTCACAAGGTAAGGTATATCACCCATAACTGAACATTCTGAACCAGCATATGGGCAATTATAAGGTCTAAATGCACATTGAGATTCATGCTTTAGCTTGCTGTAATATGGGTATATGCCCATGCATCCAAAACCTTGATATTTACATGGAAGTTCTAATGATGCAGCCACCTTTTCTAGTGCCAGACATCTGATATTGCCAAGCTCGTGCCTACATGTAGGGCACCGATCATGGACTCTGGGTTTGCAACCAGAGCATAAAGTGTGACCATTTGAACACTGCAACAATAATCAACAAAGCAAATGCTGTTATGCAAATTTTAAAAAGGTTCTTTGCTATAAAATTGTTAAAGGATGATTATTTTGAGTTGAAAGAAACATAAATAAATTCCAGGAGATACATATGACAAACACCACTGAGTCCTTGTTAAGTTAAAAATGTGCTTTCATCCTTGTTCCATGCATGAGAGTATCACATCCTCTAAATGAAGTTCAATGGATTTATTTGAAATGACATGAAACTTATGAATCAGATTTAGTTATTTGACATTTCAAACGAGATATTACCCCTAATTTATCATCCATTTCCATAGCATGTATAATCCAAATTTCTTCATATCTTACCAAAAACAGTTGAAGATATCCAATCATCTCACATAGATCAGCCTATAGACATGAGGAGGGGATTACTTTTGAATCGCAATTAGTTCAATGACATGTGTTTGGAAAACTACTTCAGAAGTCCTCTAATTTTAATAGTTTTTCACAAGCAATGGTTAACTCTAAAAAGTTAGACAAGCAAAAGCACCATATACAGTGTTTTTCACAACAATTACATAGGAAAAAAATGCATGGCAAACAGTTACATAGGTGATCCAAGCTCCATACTTGGCATAATAAGAAACCCTTTCAAGCTATTTTTTCCATTCAAAAGTCACTTGCACATAAGCTTGTTCAAATCATGAGAACTAAATTCACACCTAATCATAGAAAAAGGCGAAACATTGCAAATCATGAAACAAAATCAAGGGCAAAGTACCTAGTTTTCAAAAGTCAATAGGACATCACAATCATTTTCATAAATCAAAGCATCAAAGCACAGTTGACCCCAGTACTACTAAATTAGAACCACATGTTATGTTAGGAACCAAACAAATCAGAGCAATTAACATCAACAAAAACAAACCTGGTGGATTGGAGGGTACATAGCATTTAAACACACAGGGCACTCTAACAGCTCGCGAACACTGCTTGTAACAGTCCCGTGAGGTTTAAGGGCAGTCTGCAGAGGCTCATTCACAAGTTCACCAACTTCAGTTGGCTCTTCCGTTTGAGGAGGATCGACGCTTGATCTGCTTCGGATATCATCAAAGAATGGATGACTAGAAGCCATGTTTGTCCGACCAACCCCCAGAAGCCCTTTTCAGAATGAAAAAGAAAAGCATTTCATTAATCACAATCAACCACATCAAATTTGATATGTAGAATTCATATATCTTACTATACAATATACATTATCACAGTTCACATAATTAGTAAGTATTACATGCATATTACCAACTTATTTTAACTTAGGAAACTAACATTTATATCCCTTCTCTATCAATTCTCTTGAACTAGAGTAGTTTTCCTGTATGGGAAGGATTAAGGTACAAGAATTACTGACGACAGTAATATTGATTTTGAAGTATAATTTAGAAACTTTGTATGGCTGAATAAAGCATAAAGCTGATGAATATAATTCACAAAAGCAAACAAAAGAAATCTAACTTCTAAAAGCTGCAATCATCATTAAAAAATATTCAAAGTTCAGTCCACTTTTCTACCTTAGGAATTGTTTTCAAAAGCACTGATCTATTGGGTATGTTTATCAAGTACCCATCAAAATAGCTTAGGTTTTCCATTTGCCTTAGACATTCAAGAAAAACATGAACGGTAAAATGAAATGGAATTACACAAAATTGAGACTAAAATCACCAACATTAGCATCAAATTGTGGCCTAAAGAAACTAACACTTACGAGATAAAAGTAATAAAATAAAATAAAAAGGAAACATATTGTACAACAATTAATTAACATAAAATTAAGTGATGAAAGTAAACAACGGCAAATAACTAAAAGATAATACAATACAAAGAAACCAGTAACCCAACTGTTAATTGATGTATGGCTGTCCACAAAAACCCACAAAAATCATTTCAATGCACATGATTATCGAATCAAAGTCAATACACAACAAACATATGAAAAAGGTCAACGGACACAGTGCCATCATAACCTAACCCCCAAAGCCAAAACAAGCCACATACATGCATGGTAATCCAAGGTACCCATTTTGAAAATTTACATTTTTTGCATGACCCCGAACAATCCAAGACACCCCAATGGACCAAGCAGAAACTGAAGCACGCGGATCAATCACAAGGGGTAGCAACAAACTGTTCCATCAATTCCACACGCTCAATAACCAAAATCCCAACCTTGGAAACATCAAACAAATGCTTCGGGTTTCAGACCAAACCTACCATAAATCTACCTACGACACACAAAAACAACACTCTCACCAAATTTTAAAAAAAAAATAACAATAATGAGGTGGGTCACACGAAAATTTAGTTCAAAATTGAAACTTTAAACACCCCGTGTATGAAATGTTTCGAAAAATCAAAACCCAGAAACGAAAACATACAAACTTCTCTAAAAAAGAATAAAAACTCAGAAAGAGAGAGAGGTAGAAAGTTGAATAGAAGAGACAGATACCTGAAATGATGGTTTGATCAAAGGGCCATTACAGAAACAGAGAGGAAGGGTTAATGATGAAAATTTTGGTGGGTGAGAGCGTGTATATGATCTGACAAGTGCAATAAATAAGAAAGAAGGCACGAGTGCGCGTCTGTGAGTGGAAGAAGAATTCAAACCAGAGACAGACAGAGGAGAGAGAATTTTCTCTATAAAAAACAAATCAACTAGTTAAAAATAAAACAACTAGCTTTGAAAATTTGAGAATTTTTCATCTTTTTCTCCTTCCTTGTCATTTTTCTTTCAAACATAATATATTGTCTTCAACAACAACAAAAAAATCTTAATGCTTTTTAGTCATTTGAACTTAATATTCTCAATTATGTTAGTCCATAATGGTCTATGAGTCTCTCTTTTCCATGAAAATTTACAAATTTAGCTTTAAAAGAAAAATTGATTATTAGTTCCTCTCCATTTATTAATTATTTAAAGATAATTTAAGAAGACGCATAACAATTATAGACAAATTTAATTCTTTAAATTAAGTTAAACAAGTAAAAACTTGCTTAATAAACATTAATAAATTATAAATGTCTTATAAACAAGGAGGAATGAAGTATTTTATTATGAGAGAGTAGATGCATGTTTGAACTTTGAATATGATTTATAGTATGTTTGGATTATGGTTATATTAAATGTAACATACTTTTTTTTCTCAATTCATTCATTACAATTATTGCTTCACTTTTATGTATTTTGGAGAGCTTAAATTTCTGTTTAAAGTTGGTTAGATGATAATCCATACTAACTAGTAAGTGTAATGAGATTAAAGTATACTTCATTTATATAATAACTTAAAATTAAAAATTATATAAAAATATTTACTGTTGTCAATGCCGATATTAATTACGCTGTGTTTATATAGAAGTAAAAATATGTTTTAAGAATTTAAGTGTAATTTTTAAATTCTTAAATTTAAAATGTAATGCATATTTTTAAGGAAAATGTAATGAGTATTATTAATTAGGAAAAAATTATGAATTCCAAAAAGGATATGATGAAATAAATGTATTCCCAAAGAGTTTTAATTTGTTAACAGCGAAAACTTGTATACACTAATAATGTACGTAAGTGATACTAGAAAAGAAGAAGATTTTTTTTTAGAATCTATTCATTATATAAATTAAAAAATAGGCTTAAATTAATTTTTTTTTATATTTATATAATTATTTAGTCTTATCCCTGTATTATTAAAGGCTTCTACTAAGTTCCTCAAATTTTAAATTAGCATCAACTTTGTTCTCGCTATAAATTAGATATATTGATTTGTTTTTAATATTGAATATTTATCATAATTTAACGTGGATTCTTTTTAAGAGGAAAAGGAATTAAAATTTTAAAGAGTTTAAAAAAAAATTATAAAAAATAAATTATTGATCTTAAAAGAAAATTAATTTTGATTATAAAATATTATTCTTAATGTTCTTTAATTTTTCATAATTATATAATATAGATTTTTATAGGTTTTTTCTTTCTTTCAAAAAGTCATAATTATATTAATTAATTTTAGTCTTATTTCGAGGTACAGATTCAAAGTAACGGTTAAATATCCAGTAAATAGTCTAAAAATCTAAAGTTATTTTCATAATGGTTCAAAAAACATACGAAGAAGACATTTTGATGTCAAAGTCAGCTTAACATTTAATCGTCTAAATATTAATGGTAGAATAGATACATATCACTATCTCTTTATTCCAAACTTATATTTATAGATTTTGGAATAAATTTTTAATTAACATCAATCTAATTACGGTATAATTGTAAAATATTTGATCTCTAGGTTATCAGTTTTAAGGTTAATTGTCTTAGCCAAGTGATTTTCTAATCCATAACTAATCGAATACTATACAAATCTTATTCATAACCCAATTTTAAGAAATTAACAAATGCATCATAGTTTTACTCACAGTAAATTTTGAAAGGTTTAATCAAATATTATATTTTATTTTACAAAATCTTACGACTTTTACAATTATGAATAGCAATTTGACGAAGTGGAAAAACAACTAAAAGAAGAAATTTTGTATTCATTTTCAAACTTTCAAAATAATTTTTTTGTGATATATAATTCTTTTTATAAATCATGTTAAGACATAACTGAAAAATTTATTTGAGACACCCATCATGACTTTTATGATAAAAAGTAATATTAAATTGTGGTTATTTAATTATGTTATTTTGTGTGAACAATGAAAAAACTCGTAAGATCTTCTAAATGAAGATATTAGAAGAAAATTTTAAAAGAAGAATGATAGACCCAAAATACTTAAAAATCAACTAAATTTCTTATGTTAAAAGAGAAAACTCAATTTTCTTACAAATTCATATATATTAATTATAAAGTGTATTCTTTTATAGGATGAATTAGAGAAAACTACGTGAATTACACGTTAGTTTTCAATTAATATTCTTTAATATCCATTAATATTGTATTTAATTCTTATTATATGAATCATTACTTTCTATGTTTAATTAAAAGATAAAAATTACAATGAAAACTGATCAAAAAATCTCTTAAGATCATAACAATACTATAAAGAAAATCATTTCTTTTATTTTTTTTTTCAAGAATTCAATATTTTTATTCTTCCAAATCCATGCAATATGAACTTAATTCATATATGAATGGTAAGAATTAAAGAAAAGATAACAACACAAATATATATTAGTCTTTCCTCACAAAAGAACCACGTTTAGTTGTTTAATCACACTGATTAATTAGCTCACTAATTTTTAAGTATTACAAAGATCTTTAAGACTTTGTTCACTTGAATGGATTTGGGGGAGAGTAATTGGATTTGAGAGGATTTGAAGATAAATTTTTTTGTTGTTTATTTGAGTGAATTTGGAGATAAATGAGAGTCGATTTGGAAGTAAAGTTTATGAGAATTAGTATAGGATTTTATTGACGTGATAGATTAAAAAAATTTACTTCCAAATTCACTCTCATCTCCCTTTAAATTCACTTAAATAAACAACAACAAAATCTATCTTCAAATCCTCTCAAATCACCTCAATTATTCTCTCTCAAATTCATTCAAGTGAACAAGACCTAAAAGAACAAGAAAATATACAACATAACAAAAGATTGAATCTTATAAAAACTTCTATCATCAGTTGTGAAACCTTATCACAAGCTACAAAACATCTTGAATCTTATAAAGATCTCTTACAATACAAAGATAAAAACTACTAAGAAAAGAAAAAAAAAGTTTTATGAACAAGATCATTTGGATAAATTTTAGTGTAAAGATTAAATTATGATCTTGATAAAGTGATTCTTGTATAAAAGTTAAAAAAAAAACTGTATTTAGAAAGCAAAACTCATGCTTAAATGTTTTTCAATACTGTACATTTTATTAATTCGTGATTAAATTCGTATTTAAAAAGAGTAAGTAGCGTAACTTTGTAGATATGATAGTTTTAGTTGGTTGAAACAACTTTAGAAAAAATAAAACAGTTGTACAAAATTCCATAATTTTTCACCAGCAAAATGACATTTTAAGTCAACTTGAAAATGGTCTTTTAATGATTAACTAGATATAACAACCTCAACTTCATTCCTTTGATATTTTAAATGACTTTAGTTTATTAAAACAAAAATTTAACATATCTACTTATGACTTGATAAAAATGTTTTTTCCTTTTTAATTATGAAAGTTTAGGAAAAAGAGCTTTAGACAATAGATAATATGATCAAAAAGCATATTAGATAGATGATAAAAAGCATCTTATGTATAAAATAGATAGATGGTAAAAATCATGTTATGTAGACAGTAAATATTGAGAGTGTAACATAGAAGAGTTGGGTTGTTATAGAAAAAGTTGTAGTTCAAGTTTTGATTTAAACGATATTTTATCCTATGTTTTTTATAATCAGTTTTATCAATATTTTTAATTAGATATCATCTACTGGACTGTTGGTCTAACAAAAACTTAAGCATTATTCTAATTACGGTTTAATCTTTGATCTGAATGGATGAACTGTACTAGTTGTTAACTGTTTGGCTTCCACTGAATACGATAAAGTGTGTATGATTTAATAGTAATAGAAGAAAGCTGATTAAGGGCCATGTAATAATTATGTGTAACCTATGTAGTTTCCATGGTTTCACAGAAAGAAAAAACATTATGAGAAGATTGATTTGCAACGCCATTTCTTTCCTTATCTTTAACAAAAACTTTAAAATCTGTAACAATAATAATAACAGTAATTATTACTGTATATATAAACTCTATAAAATTGACAAACGATTCCTCTTTTTAACTAATTTTTTTAGACAATCTTTCCCGACCTTAATCCTTTAAGTAATTGTTATTTTTAATTAAAGTAATTATTCCTAATAAAAAAATCATCTACACTATAAAAGAATTATTTATAATAAAATTATTTATTTTATAGTTTTTTTATAAAATTTATTTTATAATTTGATAATATTTTATTTCAACAATTATTACCAATAACACTAATAAAGAAAATTTCATTATGATTTTGCACTTTAAATAACTACTATTTTAAAATTAAAACAATTACTCGTTATGAAAAAACCACTCCATTGAAATATTTTATTTTAATAGTATACAACTATTAAAAGAGACTTCACACATCAACAATTAAAAGAACAAATTACTCAAAAAAAATATGTACATAAGACTATTACACTCATCTCATAAAGTAATTATAACATCTTATACACACATATACAATGATTTTATAATACTTAGAGTATTTGTATACTAAGTCAAAATTATAATATTGTTTTATAAAACTGAATAAGACAAAAAAAATCTAATAGTCTAACTCTAAACTTCAACGCTGCTCCCATCATGCTTTGTATCAATTGGAGTAACTTCAACTGCATTAAAGTGATAATTACAAATAAAAAGGAACATAGAGAGAACAACAAAAAGGAAGGGGTAAGCTAATATATACAAAAAACAATCATATATCATTTTTATATAAGTAAGCATATAATACATATAAATCAGTCAATCCTAAGACATACGATCATTCATTCTAGACTTGACCATTTGAATACATGTATTGATACTAGATTCTATGGTTTCATCACCTGTATGTGGTGGAACAACTCACCCACTCAAGCTACCACACATCAAAGTTAATGCGTCAAACATCTATGACCAAGCAACAACCACTAGACTAAGGACCTCCTGCTACACTTTACGACACACCCAACCCTTTTTTACTTTAGACTGGATGGTTATTAAGAGTGTCAGGATAACTCCCCATACAAAGTCTCATCAATACATACATTATTGAAATGCCACCATAAAATCTCTCCAAGAGATTCATGGAATTACGTCAAACACATATATTATACTCACAACTAATAACAAACTCATCATCATCACAATTTGATACTTGAGTAAACACTATACATGTTCACAATCATGTTATTAACCAACCATGGTTTCATCGTTCACATAATTACATACATTAAGCACATCATAAGAGGTGTAGGTAAGCTTAGTTAAAAATTTTATATTTTCACTCAGTCATCAGATATGATAGCAAAACTATTAGTACTTGACAATACACTCCCTCAACTACCAGATATGCTTGCTCAGTGAATAATGCCTGATACCACACTCACTCAATCACCAAAAATGTTCACTCAGCGAGTAGTACCTGACAACACTCTCACTTAACGACTACATTGCTTGCTTAGCGAGAATATCACTAGAACTAACTAATTTAAATCCTTTCAAAAGTCGCACAATGAGTATATTCTCACCCAACGACTATTAAGTCAGTGAACTCTTAGACTTTGACTTCAACCAAACAAGTTTGCATAATTCTGCAAAACAAAGTTCTGTAGATTCTAGTCTTGCAAAACCAGTTTAACACTAACTACAGATGCTTAAAACAACCAAACATCATATTATATATAATTCAATTACTTAAATCACCTTAAATGACATCTCAAATATACAACATATCTCCTATTCAGTATATAATCACCAAAGACAATTCAACCCGCCTAACCTAACTCAACAGGTCATATTTCATCAATCATCTCAATTACACAAATCAACTATCATACAAAAATACAATTAATAATTAAAAGTTGTCTATTAGTTAAAATTAAGGTAATTAGTTTCTCTTACCTTTTAAAAGCTCAAAAACTTTATAGAACTTAAATTGACCTCATCGATCACAAAACTATCTACACTTACAAATCACAAAATAATGATCATAGTATGCGGTTAGGACCACTGATTAACAAAGAGTCTTATAGAAGACTTGGACAACACATGAAAAATACAGTTGGCTTGCATGTACGGGAAATGAATCAGACCAAAGAAAAAAGTAGAAACTAACTTACTATTTTGCATAAACTAATCGGATAAACTGGAAGATCTCGTCTCAATGATGACTTAGGTGGTCTCTGATAACAATGATGAAATCTCTTAGAAAGAAGTCAAATAAATCTAGAAAAGTAGTTTATAGAGATAATATGTTTTAAAATAATGAAATTCCTTCACAACAAAACTTATTTATATTAAAACTTTTTAATTTTAAAATAGTCAAGTTTTACTATTTTTAAACCACGACCACTTTTAAGATACCATTTTATAAGGTTTTACATACCAACAATAAAAGAATTATTTATAATAAAATTATCAAAATTATTTATTATCTTTTTGTAAAAATAAATTTATAATTTAATAATAATTTTTATAATAATAATTTTATATTATTAAAGGTGAATATACTATGTGTTTTCATTAGTTATATAAAAAAATACAAATAAAATATATATTTTATATATTATGTTTTAGTTCTATAATTATAACTATTATTTCTCTCTTACAATGTTCCACAATTATCTCACCATGCATGTTAAAACTCTTTTTCTCCCATTTGTTTTTGCTAACCTTTAAATACTAACATTACATTATATTGATGGAAGAAGTTACATAAAATCGAAATAATTACTTAAAACAAATATATCCTGCCTAACCAGGGCTAATTTATAATCATTATTAAATTATTTCTTCACAATGTTTTGAATTTTCTCTGCATCATTTCATATACTTTTTTTTTGTTCTTTTTCAGTAACTATACTTTGATCCAAACATTCTTAACTATTATAGTTTATGAGTAGTAAATATTATAAAGTATCCCACATGTTATTATAATGTATTATATTCCAAGACAATTTTCTTTTGCATATTCAAAAGCAGAACATGAAACCTTAATATTACAAGCAACAGATACAATTTCTAAGCATTTTACAGTAACAACGGTGGCGGGTATCTCGGATTCAAAACTGGATTATCGGATTCCACAAACCCAACTATATAAAGCACACGGAACTGGGAATAAAACTCAAACCCAAATACTAACACTCTCCAATTGCATCTCCAATTTTGAACTCCGTATTACTAACTTCATATTTTGGTACTCTAACTCTTCTTTAATTAGGTCACCATTTTACTATATTTTCAATTTTCCGTTTCTCTTTATTGTTATTATAATATATACTATACTTTTTATTGTGTTTTTTTTTTCAGGAAAATGCCAGACGTTCAAGCCCTTGTTAATGGATTTGTGAATCTGCTCAAGAAGCGGTGAGTTTTTCTTCTCTGGTGATGTTTGAGTTCGATGAATGGTGTAATTGGGATGAGGGTGTTACTTTTGAGGTTTAGGATTTGATTTTGTTTTTTCTTTCTCTGTATGTGTGTTTGATTCGGTGTTAAATTGTTGTTTTTGTAATTTCTAGTTATTGATTTTGTTGTTGTGATGGCAGTAAAATTGAAGGGTCTCAGGCCACAGCGAAGCAGACAGCAGAGTTGCTCCGGTCAGTGATTTCGCATCAGCGGGTGCCACACACAAACCAGGCCACATCTCTGATTAATGCAGTAAGGGCTGTGGGGGAGAAGATTATTGATGCTAATCCTATTGGTATATATATCAAGTTTTCATACTTTTTTTATTTTATGACAGAGATATACTTTTTATGGTATCTGGTAGTTTGAATTGGTATTTTTTTAGCATGTGGGTAAGGGTTTGGTCTTGAAGTTCATGTATACGGAAAAACATTTATTGAGAGAGATAAACACCTTAAACGGATATGTACCATTAGGGGGACTAGTCTCTGGTTCTTGGCTGGTACCCTGGGTACCCCAAACACATTTTGTGTGTGCTGCGTTTAATGTTTTTATGACAGTCAAAGAATGTGTATTCTGATTTTTGTGCTTCCTGATTTCCTGGTTAAGCAGTTCTGGTTAAAGGATCCTTCAGTCATTTGGAATTGGGAAACATTAATTGTTTGCATATTGTAACATGTTATATATGGGATTGCAGAGTTATCTGTGGGAAATATCGTGAGGCGGGTTCTTCACATTATAAGGGAGGAGGATCTTTCCCTTGTTACAGATGCTTTGGCTGGTTCTGGAAGTGATGATGAAGATGATGTCGAGCGAGATGATTATCCTGCGTTATCTGCTGCTGCTGTTGCAGCTGCTGCAAGAAGCACCTTGCGTCCACCCTCATTACAAACTCTTCTAGAGGATGTGACCGATTCAGCTGCCGTTCCACCAACTCCTTCCTCGACGGGTGACTCTGATGGGAAAAGTAGATGTGAGGATGACGTGAAACTTGAGTTTTGTTATAACTTTTCGATCTTGTTCGTGATGTATTCTTTCTGCCTTTTGATGAAAAATGTTGATATTTCAAATGCAGAAATTCAAGCTTAAATGCAATAGAAAAGTTACTTTTTCATTTCAACTTTTCTCATGCAAAAATATTATGCTAATACACAAAAGAGGTATTCTTTTAGATAATTATCACCGATAAAGTTAATGCTAAAATGCAATATGTAATTGTTTTTCTTATTTTTATAAAAATATTTGAACACTTCATTGATATTACTTGATAAGTTTTTGGTTGATTGATCCCATTGATTATTGTAAAATATTGGGTCCTAGTTGCTGTGTGGCATTTCATGAAGAAATTGTTGTTTTGGTATTCAACTACGTTTATCTTTTGGTTTTCTGTTATTACAGCTGTTGAAAAGGGTACAAGAGGTCGGAAGTTGAAGCATGATGTCATTGAAGCAGTCAATGAACTTATTCAAGACATAACCTCTTGCCATGAACAAATAGCAGAACAAGCAGTAGAGCATATTCATCAAAAGTTCGTTTCATCCGAAACTACTCACAGACATGTTTATCTCTTGCTACTTTAAAGTGCTTGTTTCAGAACATGCCATTATAAGATCCCAAAAAGCAGATTGATCTGAGATTCAAAACTTAAGAGGAAAAACATATTTACATGTCAATCTATTTTTCCAAGACGTAATCTTTTCTTTTATCATCAATGATAAGACAGTTGGTCTTCTTATCACTGGTCATAAATACGCATTGGTAAAGGGTTCCAGCACCCAAGAATTCTCTTTGGTTAACTGAAAGCTTGTCTTGTGAGCTGAGAATTGTTACCATGTCATATAGTGATTAATAACATTACAACTATTTCAAGATGGGTTAAATTCTTAAATCGCAAACTAACTGTTGTGGTGATGTAAGAAGCCAATGCATATATTCAATGCTTGATGCTTTTCTATTAGGACACATGGAGAATAGAAATTAGTTAAGATAGTTAGAATGAGTTACTTGAGGTGTTAGTTAGATATAACTAGGAAAGAAGGAGAGGAGAAGGAGGTGAATTTTTGTAGATTGAGTTTTAGCTCTTTGTGAAGGGGAAACCCTTGAAGGACAAAGTGCTCTCTTATTTTTGTTCTTTTCAGTTATTCAATAAAAAACCTTTCTTTTCTTTCTCTTTTCAATTCTTGGTTCCTAACAAATTGGTCCAACTTGTTGTATATGGAGAAGGGGGAATTATGGAAAGTAAAGTGTGTTCTTTGGAAAGATAGGCCAGCAAGCAAGGAAGAGTGATTGTGGAGATGAACACAGATTTGTCTAGTATTAAAGATACCCTATAGGAACATGAGGGAGATTGAGGAACTTCTTCAAGATATCAAAAAAGGAAAGAAAGAGATCAAAGAACGGTTACAAGAAATCAAGAAACTCTTTGAAGGAGGAGAGTACTTGGTTAATGATGAAGAGAAGAAGGAAGAAAGATATCTACATTAAAAGAGTGGCGTTGGTCATATTTGAAGGGAATGACTCCTCAAGGTTGGTGTCACAAGCAAATCAAACACCATAATATCAATTGCAGGGCTGCAATCTAACATTCAAAATCAGATTCCACAACAAGATCCAAAGGACTTGATTAGAGTTATGGAAATTGCTCTAGATGTGGGAGAACGGTTAGCAATGAAGAATCACACCCTTTTGTAGTGAAGAAAAAACCAAAAGAGAAGTGAGATTTGTACTAGACTAAAGATTATGATGGAGGAAGAAGGGGATGCACCAATAAAGAGAGTGAAGATTATGTGCTGTGAAGGTCATTTTCTTGATAACCCAGTTACATAGTTAACCAATAAGAGAGTTGAAGGTGGAGATGCAGCCAAGCAACATTTTCTCCCAAAATCAGATTTACGTAATACGAATAAGAATTCATTGTTGAACTTAAATTTGATAATGATTGGAACATCAATAACATTGGAATTTTGGAATTCCAACTTGGTGGGTTCAGAGTATGTTATACAAAAATCACTCTCATCTTCGACACCACCCAAGCCTTCAGACTAAATTTGCAGGCAGTAGCCAGTGTGTTCCCTTCCTATGATATGAAAATATTACAATGCTATCAGGAGGGTAGATAACATGTTGATGAAGATGAGCCATTGTATCAAGCTTCCAAGTTCCAACCTTGAGGACAAGGTTGATTTTTGGAAGAGTGTACGGTTAGGACACATGGAGAAGAGAAATTAGTTAAGATAGTTAGAGTCAGTTACTTGAAGTGTTAGTTAGATATAAATATGAAAGAAGGAGAGAAGAGGAGAAGGAGGTGAATTTTGTAGATTGAGCTTTAGCTCTTTGTGAAAGGGAAACTCTTGAAGGAGAGAATGCTCTCCTATTTTTGTTATTTTCAGTCTAATCAATAAAAAACCTTTCTTTTTGTTCTCTTTTCAATTCTTGGTTCCTAACACTTTGTTTTTGAGTTCTTTTTACGTTGATTGTTATTGGATTGACAATGGCAAGGACTGACACAATGGAAGTTTCCAATTATTTTTGGTTTAATTAAGTATTAAATGGTAGAGTTTGGCAAGCTACTGTATAGTTAAAACTTCCCTTGTAGTCTGTTTGTACTTTATTTTACCTTTCCTTGGGGACTGCATTATTGGTCTTGGATGTAATAGAATAAATAAAATGATGATTTAATTATTTTATTTTGTGTGGCCAAGGGTGTTGGAATAAAACAAATATTGGGACCCATTCCACTATGAAATGCAGGAGCCATTGTTCCCCATCAACAAAATAATGCACCAAAATGTCTTCCACTTTGCTTGCTTTTCTGTAAATTCAGCTCACCACCTCAACAACCATTTTGTTTGTTTTGGCTTTCTCACTTCTTAAATTTGAGAAGCTAGGCAGCATCACAAGAATAGAGAGAAGGAGAAGAACCACCGAGAATCAAAACCGGTGAAGAGAGAAGCTAACAGAGAAAAGAGAGAAGTGAAGCCACGGTTGTGTGAGAGAAAAATAGAGAGTCTATTTTGTGAGTGTGTGACATAGAGAGAGTTTTGTATACCATCCGAGAGAGTGAGATTAATTGAGAGATCCTCAGAGAGTGAGCGAAACACTGTAATCATACTTTCATAGTGGAGATATTTTTCTGGACTAGGTCCCGTGGTTTTTCCGAGAGGATTTTCCACGTTAAAATTTCCGGTGTTATTTTTCTTACGCATACACTTCTATTTCTACGCTTCCGCACAGTGCCCATTTTGGGGTTCACAGAGGAGGGAACAAATACCACTGTTTCCCAACAGTGGTATCAGAGCTACCGGTTCGAAAAAGTCAGAATCCTGTGAAACTCAAGATGGAAGGAGACATGTTCAAGCTAACTGCGGATAATTATTCCTACTGGAAGCCGATGATGGAAGATCATCTATACTGCAAGGATTTGTATGAGCCGATCACAAATCCGGAAATTCCGGAAGGAAAGACCGAAAAAGACTGGGAGATTCTGAATCGTAAAATAGTGGCTATGATTCGGAAATACATCGACAAAAGCTTGTTTGAGCATGTATCGACTTATACCAATGCGTATGAGTTATGGACAAAGCTTGAATCTATGATTCAAAAGAAGACTCCCAGAAATAAAGCTCACCTTGTCAGACGACTCGTAAAGTTGGAGTACACTGACGAACAGAATATGATCGAGCACCTCAACACCTTCAAAGGTATTGTGAACCAAGTAATGAAGGCGGATATGAAGATTGATGACGAGTTACAAGCTCTTTTACTCCTTAGTTCTCTACCGGAGAGTTGGGACACATTGGTGGTCACTCTCAGTAACTCAACACCAGATGGAAAGCTCAGTCTGGATAACATCACCGACAGTTTACTGAATGAAGAATCCAGAAGGAAAGAAAGGGGATCAAGTAGTTACTCAGAAGCCAATGTTGTTGAGAATAGAGGAAGGAGTGAACAAAGAAGCAAAGGAAAACGTGAAAAGTCACGAGGAAGATTCAAGTCTCGTTCCAAAGGTTTGACATGCTTTTATTGTGGAAAAGATGGACACAAGAAGCCAGAATGTAGATTCCTGAAGAGAGATCAGAAGAATGGAACTGTACACCCTGATGTGGTAGATCCCAAAAAGAAGCTGGAAGAAAAGACCACAACGGCGGTGGTATCAAATGATGAGAATGTGTTCCTTATCACTGAGGTAAACTATCTAAATATTGCTTTTGATGACTGCACTTGGATAGTAGATACCGGAGCATCTTTCCATGTTACTCCTCATGAGGGATTCTTCTCATCCTATCAAAAAAGGAGACTTTGGAACAGTAAAGATGGGAAATCATGTCATAAGCAAAATTGTGGCATAGGAGAAGTGACTTTGACGACAGAAAATGGAAACAAACTTGTGCTGAAGGAGGTAAGACATGTACCAGAGATGTGTCTAAACCTTATCTCAGTTGGCAAATTAGATGATGCTGGAATGAACAACCAGTTTGGAGATGAAAAATGGAAACTTAGCCGAGGAAGCATGATTGTTGCTCGTGGCAAAAAGGAAGGCTCTTTGTATGTCATGCAAGGAAAGATATGCAAAGGAGAGACAAATGTTGCTCAAGAAGAAAGTAAGGAGTTGTGGCACAAAAGACTAGGCCACATGAGCGAGAAAGGATTAGAGATCCTTGCGAAAGATCATCTCCAGAGTATAAAAGGACAACCACTTGAATATTATGTGAAGACTGCCTAGCAGGTAAGCAGCGTAGAGTGTCCTTCCGTAGATCTGAAAATGGAGGAAGAAAAGAGCATATTTTGGATCTTGTACACTCAGATGTTTGTTCAACATCTGAAAAGTCCCTTGGTGGTGCTCAATATTTTGTTACCTTCATTGATGACCACTCCAGAAAGTTGTGGGTCTATCCATTGAAGAGAAAAGATGAAGTTCTACGAATCTTCAAGGAGTTTCATGCCTCAGTTGAATGTGAAACTGGTAGAAAGTTGAAATGCTTGAGAAGTGATAATGGTGGAGAGTACAGAGGTCCGTTCGAGCACTATTGCAAGACTCATGGGATCAAACATGAGAAAGTACCTCCCAAGACACCTCAGATGAATGGTGTAGCTGAACGATTCAACAAAACGATTGCCGAGAAGGTCAGGAGCATGTTGTCTCACGCAAAACTTCCCAAGTCATTCTGGGGGGAGGCAGTGGTGACAGCAGCTGATTTAATCAACTTATCACCTTCAAGACCATTAAATGGAAAGATTCCAGAAGAAATATGGTCCGGTAAAAAGGCCTCATCGCAACTTGAGAGTCTTCGAATGTAAGGCATCAGTTCACATTCCGAAAGATGAAAGAGCAAAGCTTGATGCTAAGGCGAAAGAATGTGTATACCTTGGTTTCAGATTATGGGATCCTGCAAACAAAAAGATTGTTCGAAGCAGAGATGTGGTGTTTTTTGAAGATCAGACAATCCAAGACATCAAGAAAGTGGAGAAACCAACATTTAAGGTGATAAGAGATCAAAGCCCTATTGTGATAAACAACTCAGGGGGAGAGACTCATCAAGCCGAACTAGAGTTACAACTTGATGAAATGGCTGAAGAAGCAGATCAACCTAATCTGACGGAAGAAGATCAACCAATTGAGGATGCTCCGCAAGAACCCCAATTGAGACGATCAACAAGGCAGAAGCAACCGTCAAGAAGGTATTTTTCAGATGAATATGTTAATTTTACTGATGAAGGCGAACCTCAAAGCTTTGTAGAAGCAATGGAGATGAAAGACAAAGACAAATGGTTGCAAGCCATGGAAGAGGAGATGCAATCCTTAAAGGAAAATCAGACTTATGATTTGGTAGAATTACCTAAAGAAAGAAGAGCATTGCAGAACAAATGGGTGTTCAAGCTCAAGAATGAAGAGAACAACCCAAGCCCAAGGTACAAAGCACGAATTGTCGTGAAAGGGTGCAACCAAAAGAAAGGAATAAACTTTGATGAAATATTCTCACCAGTAGTGAAGATGACATCCATTAGAGCGATTCTCGGTCTGGCAGCAACACTAGACCTGGAGATTGAACAACTGGACGTCAAGACAACATTCTTACATGGAGACCTAGAAGAAGAAATTTACATGAAGCAACCAGAGGGTTTTGAAGAACCGGGAAAAGAACACTTGGTGTGTCGTCTTAAGAAAAGCCTCTATGGTCTGAAGCAAGCTCCAAGACAATGGTACAAGAAATTCGATTCCTTCATGATCCAACATAATTTCAAGAAGACCTCCGCAGACCATTGCGTGTTTGTGAAGAATTATGAAAATGGTGAGTCCATCATACTTCTCTTGTATGTTGATGATATGTTGATTGTAGGGAAGGACAAAATTAAAATAACTGCTCTCAAGAAGGCATTGAGCAAGTCTTTTGCCATGAAAGACCTGGGTGTAGTAAAGAAGATACTTGGAATGAAAATCTCCAGAGATCGTTCTAGAAGAATGCTATGGGTATCTCAAGAAGATTATATTGAGAAGATTCTCAAAAGGTTCAACATGCACAATGCCAAATCTGCTCGTGTTCCAATTGCTGGACATTTCAAACTCAGCAAGTCTCAATGTCCAAAGAATGAAGAAGAAAAGGAAGAAATGAACAAGGTACCCTACTCTTCTGCCGTGGGTAGCCTTATGTATGCAATGGTTTGTACAAGGCCAGATATTGGCTATGCTGTAGGAGTTGTGAGCAGATACCTGTCGAATCCAGGAAAGGAGCATTGGGAAGTTGTTAAGTGGATACTAAGGTATCTAAGAGGATCTGTCAAAAGAAGCTTGTGTTTTGGCAATAGAGACCTAAAGCTAATCGGATATTCAGACTCAGACATGGCTGGAGATGTCGATTCAAGGAAGTCAACATCAGGTTATCTGATTACTTTTGCAGGGGGAGCTGTTTCTTGGCAGTTAAAGCTAGAAAAATGTGACATTGTCTACTGCTGAAGCAGAGTATGTTGCGGTGACTGAAGCCTCTAAAGAGATGTTATGGATGAAGAATTTCCTAAGTGAATTAGGACATAATCAAGATGATTATGTGGTGAACTGTGATAATCAAAGTACCATCCATCTAACCAAGAACCCCATGTTCCATTCACGCTCGAAGCATATCGACGTGCGGTGTCACTGGATACGAGAAGCGCTGGATGAGAAGAAATTGAGGATAGAGAAAATCCATACAGACTTGAATTGGTTTGACATGATGACTAAGTCAATACCAACCAAGAAGGTTGAAGACTGTTGCCAAGGTGCTGGTATCTTGGTACCTTCAAATTAAGTCAAGAAGTGATGGAAGACCCATTTTTGTTTTATGGGAGAGTTTTGTTGGAATAAAACAAAAATTGGGACCCATTCCACTATGAAATGCACGAGCCATTGTTCCCCATCAGCAAAATAATGCACCAAAATGTCTTCCACTTTGCTTGCTTTTCCGTAAATTCAGCTCACCACCTCAACAACCATTTTGTTTGTTTTGGCTTTCTCACTTCTTAAATTTGAGAAGCTAGGCAGCAACACAAGAATAGAGAGAAGGAGAAGAACCACCGAGAATCAAAACCGGTGAAGAGAGAAGCTAACAGAGAAAAGAGAGAAGTGAAGCCACGGTTGTGTGAGAGAAAAATAGAGAGAGTCTATTTTGTGAGTGTGTGACATAGAGAGAGTTTTGTATACCATCCGAGAGGGTGAGATTAATTGAGAGATCCTCAGAGAGTGAGAGAAACACTGTAATCCTACTTTCATAGTGGAAATATTTTTCTGGACTAGGTCCCGTGGTTTTTCCGAGAGGATTTTCCACGTTAAAATTTCCGGTGTTATTTTTCTTACGCATACACTTCTATTTCTACACTTCCGCACAATGCCCATTTTGGGGTTCACAGAGGAGGGAACAAATACCGCTGTTTCCCAACAAAGGGTTGATCGACATGACTAACGTCTAGAATCCATACCTTATTCTTCTATTTTCTACTATTTATTTTCTTACATCCATCTTGTCTAAGTAACGAAGGCAAACATTACTCTGTTGATTGATGTGATTATGTCTTGATTTTATAGTCTTATTTTCCTTATTTCTTAGAAAAAGTAAAATCTTATATTCTCTTTCTTATTTGTTTACACACTGCTACTTTTCAGTGAGGTAATATTGACGCTAGGCAGTTCTAAAACAGTGTTCGAATTTCTTTGTGCTGCAAAGGAGAAAAAGAGATCATTTAAGGTTTTTGTTGCTGAAGGTGCCCCGAGGTTTGTAGTTGTGGCTAATTAACATTTGCAAGGCATGATTCTGGTTTATTAGAAAGTATTTGTTTGTGTTCTTCCAGAAACAGCTGAATGTTTTTTGCATATGCAATCAGGTATCGGGGACATCTCCTTGCGAAAGAATTGGCTGCTAGAGGCTTACAGACCACAGTAATTGCTGATTCTGCAAGTTTTGCTATGATTTCCAGAGTGAATATGGTGGGTGATTCTGATGTAAATTTTTGAATCACGGCTCTTGGCAGATTTTAAATTAATTTCAGCTTATAATTATTTAGGTTATAGTTGGTGCTCATGCCGTCATGTCTAATGGTGGAGTAATTGTCCCAATTGGGTTGCATATGGTCGCACTTGCAGCTCGTAGGCATGCTGTTCCTTTTGTTGTACTTGCTGGAAGTCATAAGGTAAATTTTTAATACATTCTCTCTAACACCCTCACATATGTCATGTTATAGGAAGCAAGAATTCTTTTGACATTTGATGTCTCTATTATTTCTTTCCCATTCTGTTATAGAGTGGATAGGTTACTGCCAAATCTGTTGGAGGCAAGGAGTTTGATATTTTTTTTAAACTCGAGATTTTAGAAATAGTTGTTATGTGCTGTGCATTTACTGATCTAATAATAATATACATAAATTTGTAAATTGAAATATAAGAATCTAAAAAATGACTGCAGTGTTTTTAGATATTATACAGGGTTTTCAAAATGAATTACCATACAATAATTGATAGTTCAACCAACTTGTAGGCAACGTAATAATTTGATTTGAATTAAAATGAAGTCTTAACTGTGAACAAGTTTGAACCTGATTTTTTTATTTAAAGAAATGTAGAAATTGAGGATAGTCATAGAAATATTTAATTGGCAATGAATGATCAATCTAAAATGTTCCATAGCTGTTAAACCTTTGTCCTTGTTTAGGCTATCTAGACAACTTATTATGCACTAAAATGGTAATGAGGGAGAGGTGATAAATGATGGACTTTTGGAATTTATAAACAAATGAGTCTTTGAAATAGATCTATGTTATGGTATAGCTAATATTAGCGCTGTAGACATAGTTCGTTCTCTGTCTCTATCAGTCAACTTATTCCGTTGTGATGGTTATCTACAATTATCAACTGTGTCTGTAACTTGTGTGCGTATATGATACTGATACTTTCGATACTTCACCATGATGGTATCACTAATACACTTTGATGCACCACTACTTCAATATGCATCATATATCCATATCCAATCCTGATACTCTGTTACTTTACCAATATATATCAATCAAGTATCTAGACCTATGAAGCACAAATAATTTTATTTGTTAACGTATTTGATACTTTTAATACTTCACCGATATGTGCTGCTGAAGCGTCCTCACTTTTAGAGCATGTATATCTGATAAAACTACCAGATACATACAAGTATATATATGTAATATAGAAACTGTCCTCTCATAAATCAAAGTGGGAAAATGTCCTCTTTATGAATTATTTTTAAAAAAGTAATGAGATTGGTAGTGTTATTTCTTTATGTAAATAATAGGAAGTAATATTTGAGAATAAAGATTTATTCCTTTTTTATTTTGACAGTATCTAAGAAATGTGGTTTTAATTTGGATCTGCATAGTTGCAATTATATTTTTGCTATGTTTCAAGACTTTTTATACACTTTTAAATATGTACCATCGTATCCTATTCTTAAATTAGTGTATCGCTGTATGGTATCAGTGCATCTTAGCTAATACACATTACCTCAAGCATTTTCCTTAATTGCAAGTACGTAGACCTTGTTACCTCATCCTGATATGGAATTAAATTGTGATCTGCTGCTTGTCACCCGACTATTTGACTTTATTGAAAATTGATTTATTTTATTGACAGTTGTGCCCTCTGTATCCTCACAATCCTCATCTCCTATTGAATGAATTGAGATCCCCATCCGAGCTACTAGACTTTGGAGAATTCTCAGATTTGATGGATTCTGCAACTGCTGTTGGTTCTCTTCATGTTGTTAATCCTGCATTTGATTATGTGCCACCAGACCTTGTTAGTCTCTTCATTACTGGCACGTAAGTTAAACTGGAATTAATCAAGAAAACTAGCTCAACTTCATTGCTGAATTGAGAAAGTACATGTATTAATCTTTTCCTTTTCTTCCATTTTCTGGTTTTGGAACTTCTCAGTGGAGGGCATAACCCATCATATATGTACCGGCTAATAGCTGATTATTACTCTGCCGCTGATTTGGTGTTGAAACAGAGACCTACTACAGGGAATTGAGTTCAGCTACCCCAATGTTTGGTCTATAACGGTAAGCAATCTATTAAATTTTTTAATATGTTTGCATTTTGTATTTGTGTTTTAGTCTATTGCTTTAGAGTACTGATTAAGCAGTACTCTATAATTGTATACTCCTTGTTTCACCAGTCTTCATTCTTTTTTATGAGGGCTAATTTTGAATAAGCATTTTAATTAGAAATTCAACATGCAATTCTTCACTACAAACATATTATCGATGATTTTTCACTGTAACAGTCAATTATCAACGTTGCTGTTATCCATCCATCTTAAGGATTTTGCACTGATATCTGCAATGGATTTTGTTTTAAAGGAAAGTCTATTTAATGACATTTGGTGCTCAATTTTCAGGTTGTTTGAGATGTTCTCTGAGAATGGCGGGATGGTGATATATGTACAAGAAAATAAGTCTTGTATGAGAAATTTTAACAGGGGAAAATATATAGGAAGATTCTAACGGGTATTTGTTTACTATTACTATAGTCATTTCAATTTTTTGTCTGGTCATGGGCAATCACTTAGGCTTACTAGTATTTGTTTACTAATTAATAAATTATAACAGCTTCTTAGACATTGTATACAAATTGTTTGAGAAAGTTGATGAGTTGGGACTCTAACTTCTTGTTTGGACAAGAAAAAATATTTTACTTAATAAAGCTAAAAGATGACTTAAGAAAATAAAATTTAACTCTAACTCAATCTCAGTAAAGTGAAGTTTGTATTTATATATTATAATTTAGTTATATAGTTAGTTGATATGAGATTTATAACACCTTTTCATGTTAAGAACGGAATATCTTAGAATGAGATTAGATAATCTGAAAGTGGATGACATGATAAGTTTATTAAAGTAAATTAGAATATAATCTAATAACATCTTAAAGAAAATAAAATTTAGGTTTAATTTAATTTCATAAAATCAATTTAATAAGATGAACTTTGGAACCACTTTTATATAATAATAATGGTTAGATATGTAATAAATGTGAAATTTTCGAGAGAATGTTTGCAGGTAAAAATTAGGCTAATACAATAACTAATTATATTACTATTATTATTATTATTATAAATAATTGTGTTTTGATAATATTATTAAAAAGTAATTTAAAGATAATTCGTTTTATTATTATGAAACAAAAAACAAGTTTTTTTTATAAGAGGAGTGTACGAAGCTGGAAAGGAAAAATGTCACCAAAATATAATTGACAAAATTTTAATATTGTAGAAGGTAACTTATTCTTTTAAGTTTTTTATTTACAAATATAAGTTATTATCTTAAATATATAACCTATTCTTTCTTTTTCTCTTAAAAACAAGAAACGGTTGAATGTAAGATTTAACCTGTTAAAATCATGTTCTAAGTAGAAGGGATTGTCTTCAAAAATGCATATGAAATTTTGATCTTCATTTTTTGAACTTTTACACATTCTGTTTTAGGTAAGGACACTTTTTGTGTGATTCACATCTTATTTTTTAATAAATTAATATTTTGAATTTGTTATTATATTAGAAATCATTTTTATTATTTATTTAATTTATATTGTTTAACTTTTTAATTAATATTGTGCCTGATACAAATTATTTTTAAAATAAAATTTTATCTATTAAACTAATTTTGTCTTAAAACTGGTGAAATAATACGATGTTATTTTGTAAATACTTGTTACTTGAAAAAAAATGGCTTGAAATCAATACTAAATATTCGTACTTTTATACAGCTACCTTTAATTGAAGGTAATTCTTTATGCAAGAAAAAATAACTTAGTTAGAGTTAAAAAGCTTTGGAATAGGTTGATAAAACCTCAAACTTCTATCTGCATAAGCATCCTACTCTTTATTCGTATTACTAATGTATTTGCCTTTTATGTGTTGATTAAGAAAATGAGGGTATACAAATTTTCAATCCAAAAAATCTAAATAAGAGATAAAATCAATTATAAGGGAATTGGAATTGACATTGAACAAGCTTTTTTGATTGGCCTATCCATGATATTTGGATCGAGTGTTTCATTAAATTTCAGTCGTGCCTGGTATGTTAATGGATATGATTTTTGTTGTGTGCAGTGTTTATAATGTTAGAAATATTTTGTATTGAAGTTTGATGTTTTCAATTTAATAGCAGATTATTCATAATTTGGTTGTTGACAATAAAAACAAAAATACATTATGTGTTGATTGAAGCTTCGAAAGGTGTGAAGACCGTATGAATAAGCATCAAAATTTAACTTATTGCTAATAAAAAATTTTAAGTAATGAATCTCTAAATTACTCAACAAACATAATGCAAAGAATTTGATTAATATAATTTAGTAAATTCTTCTCAATCATATACGGAAAAGTACTATATAATGTTGGGTGTTTCTTTCTCCACTCATCAATATATATATATATATATATATATATATATATATATATATATATATATATATATATATATATATATATATATATATATATATATATATAACAATGTTTTAAAACCATACTCTGATAATTCTAGTAGTTCATACATACATTTGAGTTTAATATATTTAATATGTTTAATTTGAATCATATTAAGCAATGATTTTCAATTTTAGTACTGTTTTAAAAAATTACACTGGCGTTTATTTTATTGAGTTATATATATACAGAGATACATACTCCAAATGAATCTAAATCTCTAAACATATCATGTCCTATATTTCTCAAGATGTGATGAATCCCTGTAACAAATAAGCGTGGCATCCAATGTCCAATTCGTCCATCATATATTCAATTTCATGATATGTGAGAGTAACTTGCCTTATAAATTATTGCATTAAATGTAGACAACTCGTTATGAAGACCATGGTAAACTGAATGTTTGTTGCTTATAAGACATTCTAATAGTAAATCACAAGAACCAAAAGAGCACAAGTCAAAGAATGAAAATACCATAATCACTACTAAAGTTACAGACAAGTCTAGGTAACCAGAACAAATAATGATATCAGAGAGGCTTGTCATGGTCAATTTGATCACACATCTGCTCTACATCAAACCAGAAAAGAAGTGAAGTTCGAGCATAAATCACTCTCACACGTTGCAAAGCCAAATCCCCACTTGTTAGAACAGCTTTGGCACCCCCTTCAATTCGGGTCTGTGAAACAAAGACACCATCACTGTTACTCTTGGTTTGTGAGGGAAGCACCTCACTGCTACTACTGGCTGTACTCACAATGGGACATGAGAGATAATCCAGAGGATTAGATTCACATTGAAGTATGCATCCATCTATAGTTAACCTTCCCTTTCTATGTAGCAAGCAGCAACCAAGCTCAGCCCTCACAGTTAAGTTTGCTAATTTGCATGTGGATAGGAACTCTAGTGCACTGCTCCAACAAAACAAAAAACACATACCAAGTGTTGTTGAATATTGTATTATCTGGTGGTACTTTTCAAGGGATAAAATTAATGTTGACCAAGATTGTAAACATTATAATGCATGATGATATTGTGAAATTTTCACTTCAATCTTTAAGGATGTTTGGATTCCAAACAAACAACTTTTGACTCAATGCATTGGAAAGTATAAAACCTCTGTTCAGTTCAATGTTTCAAATACACCCTAACTTTGCAAAATGGCATTGGCTGAAACCAACTTATCCCTTATAATTTTGTAAAATGTCAGTCGAAAATGTAATGATCATCAAGGACGAAAGTAAAAGACATCTTTCTATGAGAATTTGTTTTGTTTCCATGAGTCCTTTCCAAGCTACTGGATAATGGTTGAGATGGCTACAGATATTATGAACTAACATTCATTGAAAGAGGATATAGACCTTTCTGTTTGGCCAAGAATCTTATCCATATAAACCCAGCAGCATAGAAGTGGTTCCTAGCTACTACCTCACAAGAACACACTATACAAAGTTTAAATGAAAGGAAAGCAAACCTGTCTGAGCCTCGAGAACAAACAAGTGTTGTGTCATCTGGAAGTTCACCTGCACCAATCTGAACAAACAACATTGATTTGGGAAAACCAAAAATATGGAGATTTTCTATCATTAATGCTTCCTTGAGAATTAGAATCACGAGAAGGTAGGACAACCTCTAACTACCAGTAATGAATTCGAGTGCATGAAATTAGCAGTGAAACCAGTAGCACTGTTTGTTTTAGTCCTTTTATTAATATTATTTTAATACAGTTCTGAAATATCATTTTAGAAAACAATAACAAATGAAAAATCTTGTTTTAGCTCCCTATTTTCTCTCCACTGGGATTAAAAGCACAAGCATCATCATGAAAAGAGGACTTCCAAACATGTCATCAACCTCAACCACTTTTGGGGTGGCGATTGGATGCAGAAGAAAATAGTGCTTCTTAATCTCCATTGTGATGGTAGACGCATCCGAATCTGAGAAAATTCTTCTTGTTGGCAATGGAGTCTGAACATTCTTGCTGTGCTTCTTTTCTGCATTCTGATTCCATTTTTAATGTTCTTTTTGCCAATTTGGTCACCTAATCACTCCAACTTGCGGTTCTTACCCATACTTCAATGAAACCAACTCCTGATCTAGTGTTAATAATAAATCCAATCCACGACATAGAAATTTTTGAAATCTACTTATTTGCAACATCACTAGTTGACCTAAACAAATTGGGATAACCTTATAGAGAGCAGAAGGGATGCACAATCATGTCTTATTTTTGTGAAACAAAAAATTAAGAGATAGGAGTCCTGCTCAGTACTCAGAAAAATAACCAAACAGCAAACAATAAAGACAAAAAAGGTGAAAATTGATGCAACAAACAATAAAGTTTCCCAATATCAATCCAAATATCTTGCTAAGAAGTACCCAAGCACTTGTAGAACCCAACCTTAAAAGCTAACTATTAAGGAGGGAGAACCAAACACTTGGAGCATCACATACCACTCGATGTGGGACTTAGGCAACCCAGAAAACCCAAGTTCCTATCATATCTCAACCAGTGAAACCCCATTAAAAAATGCACCTTTGGTTAGCTTTGGATAGACTCTAAAAGTCAAATGCCTAATCTCAAGGATGGTTGTTAGGGGAAACTGGATGAGATTCAAAAATCTGACTAAAGGTAGAATAATCTACGCACACACACAAATTGGATAACTCACTAAGCAAAGTGGTTTCCTTATTTGAATGTTTGCGACGTGATGACTTCCACCAGCTGCTATTAAAATGGTATCACCTGGTCTGCATGAAAGAAAGTGACGATTAGAATCCATACCCTGAAGAAAAATCTAAAATCATACACAAATAGCATTAATTTTACATGCCTTGAAGCAGTAACGGCAGTTTCAATGTTGGGGAAAACACCAGGTTCGGATAAGTCTTTCACTGATCTATCTACCCGAAGCCACAAGCGAGGATGACATGCCAAATAATTCCATCTGTGGCAAACGAGGGCGGTATTAAAGCGATCTGCAAACTCAATAGCAACGTTGTGATAGAGAATGATCTGCAGTATGTTATTAATTTCTTAATTTCTTCTTTCTTCCATAGAAGGAAAATTAATTGATGAGAATATCCAAGTGTAAGGACCAAGAGAGTAAGGATATAACATCATCTCAAACAAGCAGAAATAATAGAGAAAAGCTAACATTGTAGCAGGGCTTTCACCTGCCCAATCTCTTCAAAAATTATAATATCATGTCCTTAAAACAAATATGGGCTGAACAAGAAAACCAAACAGAGAGGGCGAGAGGATAAAAACACAATATTGAGCCAAAATAGATTTATCAGCAAGGAAACACTCTCCAACATGAATGCATTCAGCATCAAATAACAGATGCAGGTCCAATTTACTAGCTAAAATAACAGCTCGATGACGGAAAACTATGGATAGAATACAATCATGTCAACAAGGATGGGGATTGTAAGTTGTTAAATTCATTTTAGAGGCTTCACTAAACTTGCATAACATGAAACTAAACATGAGCATGGTTGTATTTTCATTTCACAATTATCCATCTTAAGGCCCCAAATTTTGACCACATACCCAACACACAAGTTGGTTCAGGTATCAAATTTTAAGCTTTTCATTCTCATAATACAACAAAAGCAAAGAAATAAAAAAATGTTAAACACCAATTAATCAAAATATTTACAAAGAGGGTGAGATATAAAAACAAAACCTAGTTCATGTTGCTAATTGCCAGCTTAAAAGCAGGTTAAGTACCATAAATCTCACGAAGGCACATCAAAGTAGCAAAATTGAACAAAACAAAAACAAGGGTGTTGTTGAATTGGGCGAAAAAGATTGAAATTTTAGAGAAAAGGAATTAGGAGGTCAAGGGGAAAAAAGGAGAAAGAAGGGGTTATACCTGGAATAGGGAGAAGGAAGCTGAAAATGTGCATAAGACATCCATCATCGAGATTGCTGATATGGGAAGAAGAAGAAGAGGATGACTTTGTCCTTTGCGACCTCTTCAAGTGTTGCTTCAGTGGTGGGTCATCCATCATTGGCCTCGTGTTCTTCTGTGAACCAACTCCATGTCCCTCTTCTTCCTTAGGTTCGGTTTGGCTTTTATTATGCATCCAACGAAACGAATATTTTAGTTTTTTTTTCAAAAAAAATATTGGTTCTTGAATTATTTAATTTAATTTTAACATTTCTTTAATTTAATCTTCAATTTTAATTAATTTTTTAATAAGGTTCTTTTTGCTAATACTTTTTAAATGTGAACTTTTTTAATTTTTAAAAATCTTTTTAAATTTTATAATTTTTTTTAATTTAAAAAAATATGTTCACATGCTAAAGTAAAATTGTGTAGTCAATGTTTTATATTTAATTTAAATTTTATGGTTTTGTTTTAGTTTTATTTTATTAAAGATAAAATAATTTTGTATCTTTTTAAATTGAGACTAAATTTAATTTTTATATAAATTGTTTATCAATAATTTTATTAAATGTTTTTTATTTAAGGTTATAGTTGGATTAAAATTAAAATAAAAAATTTAAAAGTGAAGAGTATCATTATTGGTTTAAAACTTTAAGAGATCGAATAAATAATATATAGTAATATTTATTTAAATTATCATTATTATTACATTAAAATTTTGTGTCCTTATAATTATAGAAACATGGAGAGTGAATTCAACTTTCATTTGGACTCTGACTTGACAATAAGTATAATTATGAATGATAAAATTTGGAAAACAAATGTATATACTTAGCTGATTATACATAATTGTAGAATAAAATATCTTATTATATGGTTAAATAATATAGGGTTAAATATGTTTTTAGTCTCTCATAAGCGAATTTATTTTTAGTCCCTCTTTCAAACTAAGGTACATTTTAGTCCTCCTCCCAGGAAATCATAATTTTTCGTCCTAAAAAACCAACGACGTTAAAAAAAAGCTGAGCTAGCTAACGGTGGAGCGACATGTCATTTTTTTTACTGAGTCAATCTGTCCCTCACCATACGGTAATGACTGAACGGTATTGTTAATGGTCGAACGATTATGATAACTGAATGGTGGTGGTGAGTAAACGGTATTGGTAATGGCCGAACGGTTATGACGACTGAATGGTGATGGTAATCGAACGGTGATGGTGACTGAATGATGATGGTGACTGAATGATGATGGTGACCGGACGATGGGACACAGATTAACTCAGTGTCAGAAAAAAAAATGACGTGACACTTCACCGTTAGCCAGCTCAGCTTCTTTTTAACGTTGTTAGTTTTGAGGACGAAAAATTAAGGTTTCCTAAAGATGGAGAACTAAAATGTACCTTACTTTGAAAGAGAGACTAAAAATAAATTTGCTTCATAAATTAGGGACTAAAAAAATACTTAACCCAATAATATATCACATGTGAATTATTCTAAAGTTAACAAGTTTGAAAATTGCGATTTTATTTTTCTATTATATGTGTATTTAAGGATTAAATAATAGTATAATATATATTTTTGGGTATAAATAATAAGGCTTTTGATTATTTTATTTGTGTTAAAAAAATTTAGTTTGACGATTAATATTTTATGATGATATCTAGAAGTTTGGGTTTATTGGGTTATATTGTGTTGGAAAAAAAAATAAAGAAAAATAAAATGTAGATTTGGGTTTTTATTAAAGTTGTCGTGGATATGATTATATTTATATAAACTTTTAAATTTTAAATAATGTAAATTGAATGAAGATTGGTGGTTATAGCTAATTGAGTGAATAATGAGTGATTTAGTTGGGCTAAAAATTAAATTGGGTGACAATTGCGAGATTATATGACTTATTAATGTATAGGATTGTTGGGTGTTGCCTTAATTGTATACTACATGTAGTAATGATATGAGTTTAAGTTATGTGGTTGTTTGATAATAAGAAATGGAATGTGAATTATGAACCTAATACTTGCATATGTGATGTGATGGTGTAGATGAGAAGCGTGTGCCTCGAAGGTGAGGGGCCTCTGGGAGCTGACCTTAAGGAAGCTCTAGGAGTTAAATTTGAGGACTCTAACTATGGTCTTTGGGAGAGCAGCAAGGAGTGATGCATCTTTGCTAAAGGTGATGGGGTTTTGGGAGCTAACCTTGAGGACTCTAGTTGTGGTCTTTAATGTCCTGTTCTCTTGAGTGGATTTGAGGGGATTTGAGAGGATTTGAAGATAATTTTTTTTATCGTTTTTTTGAGCAAATTTGGAGGTAAATGAGAGTGAATTTAAAAATAATTTTTTTTAATATGTCATGTCAATACAATTCTATACTAATTCTCACAAATTTTATTTTCAAATTCACTCTCATTTACCTCCAAATTCGCTCAAAAAAACGATAAAAAAAATTATTTTCAAATCCTCTCAAATCCCCTCAAATCCATTCCCTCAAATCCACTCAAGAGAACAGGGCCTAAGAGAGCAACAATGAGCAGTGCTTCTCAACTAGAGGTGAGAAGGCTCTAGGGGTTAACCCTGAAAACTCCAGTTGTGATCTCAGGGAGAGTAGCGGGGAGTTTGGACTCGATGTAGTTGTACCGAAGGTGAACTTCGTCAGAGAAACTCTCTAGGAAAAGTCATACCTTTGTACTTTGTAGAGTAAAGGAAGTAGGCTATATTTGGAGATTCCTAGGGAGTAAGAAGAGATAGTGGTTTTAACTCTAAAAATGAGGTAATTTTGGATGATAAGTTACATGTGAGGGTATGTTGATTATTGAACCTCTTGAGTTGTGTTTACATTTAGATTTATTATTGTTAAATGATATAACAATCATTTTCATTTAATTTTTTACTATTATATGAATTAAAGAAAGATTAATTATTATATTTTTTTTAAGTTAATGATGATTGTAAAACTTGTGTTATATGTAAGTAGATAATGCTGTAAGTGGTAATTCAAATACAAAATAACAAAAAAGTTTTTGGAATACGTTTTCTTTTATTTTATATGTATTTAAGATATATCTTAATTATTAACTAGTTTTAAATGTGTTTTTGTTATTTAAAATAAATTTTATTGAGTGAACATTTATTTGATGAAATAAATAAACGTTTTAACTGTGATCCTTAACATTTAAAAAAGAAATCTTAACGCTACCATCAAGAAACTTTAGATTGTTTTTGGATAGAAAAGCTCTCTTCATATTTCTACTCCAAAAAAATTGTAATTTGTCTAGGTCAAGGATGGTGAGACAAGGATCAATCCTGGGTAAGAACTGCTGGGAATGAGACGTCACGTTGGATGTTCCATTTGAAGAAGTCATCTTGAAAACGTAAAAGAAAAAGACGGACAAGGCAACGGAAACAAAGCAGACTATGATGTTCTAGTGGAACATCACATATGAAGAATTATAGTGGAAGTTTGTGATGTTTTCTGTATCATATGAACCATAGCGTACTACTGATTTTTCTATCTTGGTTCAAGTTATGTAACTACTTTATTTTATTTCAAAAACTCCTATCTATGTAATTACACTTAATATATATGTGCTCATACATGCTATTTATTACTTAAATTTGTAGGAACCCTGGTAATCGAGGAATTCCACTTTTAAAGAGTTGTTACAGACATTACATTACTTTCTTACAAAATTTCGTTTTTTATACAAATTTTTCTTTAAAAAATTTGGTGATTTAAATTTCTTTAAAATATATGTATTTCTAAATATTGATTTATTTAATTTTAATATATATTTATCCGAATACTTATTTATATACGAATTTTCTAAATATTTATGTATAGTTTTCCTAAATAATTAGGATAAAGGCAAAGGTCACACACACTATTGGCATGTGCCTGTTAGTCTACCCTCCTCCCACTAATATATATATATATACCTCACTCTCCCATAACAGAAAAGTGAAACGACAGATAATTTCATTTGTATTTGTATTTGCATTTGCATCTACATTTTGCAGCGACAATGGATTGCATCGCAAGTTTGATAGACAACGGGAGCGTTGAGAGCAGTCGCTACTTCCTGAGCCGTCGAACGGTGTTGGAAATGCTCGCAGACAGAGGCTACGACGTCGTTCAGCACGCAAACCTCATCTCCTCGCTGAGCGACTTCCGTTCCCGCTTCGGTCAACAACCAAACCATGAAGCCCTCGGTTTCTGCGTTTCGCATCTCTCCAATCCCTCCAACACTGTACGCATGTTTCTCACTTCTCTCCTCGCCCTTTTATCTTCCCTTCTCTGTATTTTTCCTCATCGTTTTGGCGTGCAGGTCCAGGTCGCGTTTGCCGGAACCGATGCTATAAAAATGGGAACCGTCATGGAAATATGCAGCCGGATTGTCGACAGCGGAAACTTGAAATCGCTCATAATCATTGTGCAGAGCAAAATCACTTCCTTCGCACAGAAAAAATTGATGAACTTGCCATACAAAGTTGAGATTATCAGGGTAACAAATCATTTTCATTCAATAAAATTTACTTTAATGATTGATAACTTATGGAAATTAAGTGGAGAATCTTTTGAATAATTGTATAATATGTGTAGGATTTTAAATTTATATATATATATATATATATATATATATATATATATATATATATATATATATATATTGAATGACTTTGAAATCGAACCGACTTTTGCTTCTCTCACAAAGAGAACATAATTTAATTATTTATTATTTAATTTTTTAATGTATAATATAAAGTAAGCTTAATGTTTTTTAATTATTATAATGATTTTTTTTTAATTTTGTCTTGCTGATTTAATTGTTTGACATAAATTACTATGATTTGACATAGGTTCTCACATTGGTTTATTTTTTAAAAAAATTTGAAACAAATCGAAAACATTAACAAAAGTGGAAAAATCATTATAGCAGAAGGAGAGAAAAACAATTAAACCCATAAAATATTTTAAAATCAGAGACGTTCCTCGTTTTTGTAAAAATATGTGTTTATATGTAGTTCAATGATGCATTTTTTTTTCGAGAACAATAATTAAATTCATATATAATCTTGTCCTTGTTTAGAATATATATAAATTTTGATGCATGAGGGTATTTGATATATATACTTTTATTTTTTTCTTTCTTAGCTTGAAGATTTGCTGATCAACATTACAAAGCATGTTTTACAACCAAAGTATGAGATACTGACTGATGAAGAGAAGAAAGCACTGCTCACCAAGCATAGCTTGGAAGAGAAGCAGGTAAAATATATGTTTCTAAACTGTTCTATTCATAAGAAATTATGAGAAAATTTGCATATTTGGAAACCACCTTTAACAATATACATTATGAATTAGATATGTTTTAGCTGAAAAAAGAATTAAAGCATCATATTCCTTTGTTTTAGAATTATGTATTAGATATGTCTGCATTTTCTATTTGAGTGAATTCTTATAACTCTGCTAATGTACTTTAACTAGTAATTTAACTATTTTAGGTTAACTTGTTACATGATTTAAGAGTTGAGTAATAAACACTATTAATTGTATTTTGGAATTTTATGCAAAATAGTTACTATTTTTGAATTGGTAGTGGCATAAATGAGAATGTCTTTTTCAGCTTCCTTGCATGTTAAAAACTGATGGTATAGCTCGCTATTATGGGCTGGAGAAAGGACAAGTTGTCAGAATCACTCATAGTGGTCCAGTGGTTGATTCTCACGTGACTTACCGTTGTGTTGCATAGTACATCTGTTTCATATGATGCTTAAGGTAACAAAAAATAATTATATGTTATATCTCTTTAAAAACTGTAAGCAATGATGGCAAAAAGTTTATTATGGTGGAGCCATTGCAAGAGGAGGCTATTAGTAGAACATTTTTAAATGTACTTAGAAATATAGTAGAATTATATTATCATCACATATGTTAGATTAGTTAATGTGAAATTTAAGGTAGGTTAATGATTTTTTTTTAATCTAGGCTACTAAAAATATGTTCTTCTATGTTTTCTTAATTAGGTCAAATTTTTTGGTCACCACATGTTACTTTTCGATGTTATTTACGTCTCAAGTTCCTTTATTTTAATTATTTTCATTAAAAAAATTTCTCTCACAAATTTTTAGTGCTTTTCAGGGTTTTGAAAAATAGAATTCAAAATAATACATTTCAAATTCTATCAAGAAGCTGTTGGATTTTGAAAGGAATTAAATCAACAAAAGTTCATATTCTAATTATTTTAAGTAAAAAACAACTTCTATCTTGATTTTTCATTAAAATATAAAGCATACCTATAACCCTCCTTTATTGTGACCAATTTAAAAGGATACATAGGTCTTATCAGGGAACATATGATAAAAGGAACTTTTACATTCGATGAGATGCGCTAACATGATTTCTTTTAAAAAACGAAGATAATTTGATATTTTATAATATTTATCGTATTATATACTAAATTAAACTGATGTGATATTTGTATTACAAATATGTTACATTTTTGTATTTTTTTATGAAATAGAAAGCCGTAATAAAAAATTTGAGCTTCAAACTTTCAAAAAGAACTTGATTTTTATATCAAGCACTCTGATATAGGCCTGCTCTAAACTACATTTTTTTACGTTTTATTGTTTATATAATTGTAACTAATTTAGTTGATTTGCTTTGTGTATATACTTATTTTTATAATTTATTTTAACTTTGATATTAATTTTTAATTTCATAATTATTGTAATAATGAAATTTTGGTAAAAAAATTAAAACATTGAAGGATATGGATTCTTTAATAAGAAAAAGCCGAGAGTTATACACATGCATTACCTTCTGCTTATGTAATTTAAAAAAGAAAAAGTAACAAGAGGTAATCCTATAGGTTGTATACATTTTAAGAATTATGTATTACTTTAATTTAGATAGATACAATTGGAGTAATATTGATATACTTTCTAAACATTATTTAAGTAACATAAGTTTTGTTATAAATTGAGTATAAATTATATAATTAAAACTTATTGGAAGTGTAATAATTAAAAGAAACTATTCTTAAATCATTTAGTCTATTTTCTTACATGGCAAATAATATTAATTTTAAT
This sequence comes from Vigna umbellata, assembly GCF_029865625.1. NCBI lineage: Eukaryota > Viridiplantae > Streptophyta > Magnoliopsida > Fabales > Fabaceae > Vigna > Vigna umbellata. The sequence goes on from NC_142173.1 coordinate 9,124,644, forward strand.
TTTTATACATAGCTATTTCATTTAGACCTTTTTGATTTTGACTTTTCTGTCTTAATAAGTTTAATTAAGATGATTTTTTAATAGATTTAGAAAAGATTTAATTAAGTTTTAAGTTTTGTAAAAAGTCTGAAAACTTTCAATTGAGTAATTATTAAATTTGTGTTACACTGAATTCTCCAAATTTTTAAACTTTTTCAATTGAGTGTTTATTGTTAGATTTTTCCTATTTACTTATTTTTTTCTATTTATAATTTTACAATCTTATAATTTTATAACTTTATAAAGTTATAACTTTATAACTTGATAATTTCATATTTTATAATTTTACAATGACTTCATAATTTTATAATTTGTAATTTATAAATTTTTACTTTTTGCACACAAAAAATCCCTAACTACCTTTTGTCCTCTATATCTTTTAAACCTCCCTTCTTTGACTATAAACTTCGTTGTGAATTTTGTAAAAGATAACACTCTTAGTTAACTTCTTCCGCATGGGAACCATGCCTAAATTTAAAGGGTTTTCCTGTGCAAACTAACTTTCCAAATTGAGTCTTGCATATTTCCTTCACCACCCAACATTTCGAAATATGTTGAAGAAGGGTATTTTTGGAATGTGGGGATGCAAGAAAAAAGTGGGGGAGGTGCAAGGAGTAAAACTCTTTGCATTATTCACTTGTAAAAGCTCCTGTGCAATATTCACTTGCAAAATGTGGGTGAGGAGTGAAGGGGCGAGGAAGATTGGGATGAGCGTTATTTTGGGATTAAGAGTTTTTTTGGGGTGCAGGAAGGGAAAAAGGGGAGGTGCAGGAAGAAATCCCCACCTTGATATATCTCATCCCACGTATATATTATTAATCTTTTTCCGTATTTTATATAGAAAAAAGAATAAGAGTTTTAAATAAAAAGAAACATGCCGAAGCAACCCTGAGTGGAAGGTTATAGCTTGGTTGCTCAATCCTAACCATGTGTCCTCATCGCCATTATATCCCCATAATCTATTTCTTTCATATTAAGAACCTGAACACTCTTCAACGTCAGACAACATAGAAAGCGGTAACAACTTTAAAAAAATCTGAGAATTAAATAGATGATTTTTTTAGCTTATATCATGCACTCAAGCTGCAGGCAAGGACGAAAATAGTTTACAGCAGGTATTGAGTGCACTATCAAAATGCCACTAACAATCTACTTTGCCTTCAAAAAGCATGGCAAATATAAGCATCGACATGAAATACAATCGATGGGAATTTGGGAGACTAACCGAGTAAACTGTCCCATATAAGAATGCCAGTCAACCTGAAAATTCAATTAAAATGAACAGAAATATTATGGCTTGATATATCTCTCTTAGTATTTTGACATAAATGGTGAAAAAGTTAAATTCACATTAAAAATATTAAGTTTATGGCTCAATCTCAAATAGTGACAGAACTTAAAGAAATACGACATAAACTTTAAAACCTGGTCTAAGTCAGTCAGTCAAAGACTTAAATTTGACATCTGAGTGCAAGGCATTTTTGTTGCAGTTATGAACGATACAACATAGCACTCGCGACCTTAAGTATGGTCAGATACTGATATACACACTCCGTCATGTTTTGAAACAGAAGAAACGATAATAATATGACAACCATGAAACTGGTTCCCAGGATTCTACAGCGATAACTGTGCTTGCTTATGATCTGAGTGGCTGACAATAAAATAAAACATTTGAATTACCAGTAAATACATATATAATTGAAAGAAATAAGGAAGGGTTTACCTTCAAATATCTGGAGAGCCCTCTTTCTTCTTCATTGAGAGGCTTCAAGTTCCTGCGTGTTGGATGCATTCTCAGAAGTGTCTAGGCAGGGACTGTTTCTAATTTGATCCATAGACTGGGTATCAAACCAGGAATTCTTCAGCCCAAGGTGAGAAAGTTGTTGATTGTTTTTCGAGTCATCGTCTGGTAAGCAACTCATGGGAAAGTTCACCAGGTTAGCTGCTTTGCTTTCACATTGCACCTTAGTAGAAACAGGTGACTCAAGCTTGTCAGAATAGTTCTGGGTTAGCTCCACAGGACTATGAAAAAGTAAATGGGCTATGGTTCTATCAATGGGATTCGTTTCTGTTTCAACATCTGGCATCCTGGCATATCTGTAATACCAACATGGTTCGTACAGTAAAAATAGTTAGCAACATAGCAACTTTAGAGTTAAATCAAGCTGATGATACATAGCAACTTGTGCAATCAACCTACTTGAGATCATGGTTGATACAGTAAATTCATACACTAAAGATAGTTAGCAACATAGCAATTTTAGAGATAAATCAAGCTGATGATACATAGCATCTTTAAAGTGAAATCAACCTATTTGAGATCATGGTTGAAACAGTAAAAACAATGACGGTTCTAAATTCATTGTTGTTGTTTTACAAGATAAACATGCTTATAGTTATACTGCAGTTTGGAGATAATACTGAAATATCAAATAAGGTAAACTATAAACTGAAGCCCTACTCCATGAATTGATGTTTACTTGGTGTAACCTATTTAGCTACTATTTATGAGTAAAAGTGCCACACTTCCTAGACACGAGTGTGATAGGTTCAGGGGTAAAGTCTATACTAGGAGAAATAAATAAAGGAGGCAGTTCTAACCTCCACAGTTGTAACCTTGTAAAACAGACTATTATATAAGTCTGTGTTTAGGCTGTTAGTCAGCTTTTGGAGTTTAGGAGGAAAAAGATTTGGGAGAGTTAAGGTCCTCTAGGAAGACCTGTGTGTTCTGAGACATCTTGGTTGTATTCTTGCCACATTGGCAAAACAGTTGTGTTCATAATAAAATCATTCAAGAACCTCCTCTTGGATCTTTCTGTAGCTACTGAGTGCCCTATAAGAGTGAAACAACCCCTACGCATGAATAAGTACCCCAAATAGAGGAAGATTTGAACTTCCAAGAATATAACAGCAAGAAACTCAAGCACCAGATAATTTACTCATAATGTACTCCCAACATTTTCTGTTTAAATTTGCCCATTTGTCCATTAGTGAGGTAAAAGGAAAAACACAGAACTCAGTAGCACCAGAAATTTTCACATAAACCTATGGCATTTTCCTCCTATTCTGCTTTTGATGTTAATCATGATGGAATCATACTGAATTCATAATAAGTGCTCTTTGTAAAAGCAGAAAGTAATGGCCTTTAAAGTTGTAGTGCATTTGGTAATTTTTCTACCTATTTTGACTGTTGCTTTCTTCTCTTGCCACAACTTCAAGTTCGTCTCTGCTACTTTTGTTTGTACTGTTAGTATCACTAGCATAATGCCTTTGAGTTGCACTTTGTGCCAACCGGATCAAACTGTCTCTGATGCAGAGTCTTATTTTGATATCCAACTGTAGAAAAAGTTTGCCTCGGCATTGTAGCCATGTCAAGATTAGTATACAAGGAAACAATTCAATATATTATATAATATTAGCTAGTATCAATTCAACCATACCTTTGATATAATATCCTGAAGTTGGTAAAATATGGTGTCTTCAACAAAATCATTTCCAACTGCTACTGACATTGTATTAGAATCATCTTGTTCAATAGGTGGATCTGGAGCAGGAGGAATTCTTAGATCTTCATCAGTCCCGTCACTGAGATGACTTGGGATTTCTGGAGGGCATTTCTGGGTGCTTGATTTGCTATTACTAGGGACTTGATGGCCCAATTGTTGCCGTTGTTTCTGAATAGCAATCAGTGCCTGCATTTGCTGCCGCCTCCTCAATTTTTCAATTTTCTCCTGAGGAGTCATGATTTGAGGTTTGAATGAGTCCACAGAATTTTTCACAGGATTCATTATACCAGGAGACACCTCGTACCCAGAAAGCACAGGCTGCTGCCTAAGATCACCTGATGAAGTCTGCGACAGCATTGGCATAGCAGGATATGTACCAGTAAGGTTCTCATACACAGAAGACGCCGCATATGGATTTACAATATTCTGAAATAAGGTTTCAGCTCCTTGGATCTGCTTTTGTTGACCAAGAATTGGAGAGGGAGAAGATTGTATGACAGATGGTGATAATTCATTCTCAAATTGTCTTGCCAGTGCTACTGAAGGAGACCAATTACCATAAAAATCTTGCAAGTTATTCTCCTCTTGTTTTACCTGTGATTTTTTCCGAGTTTTCAAAAGATTCTTTTGCCTAAAAACCTGCATATATATGAAATGAAAGAGATCAGGTACTTACTTGACCTTGAGAAGGAAACAGGTATAAATCTTCTGCTAGAGCTGTAACGCATAATTATGCCAAGGAGATTCAGCCATGTATGATAGACATACACATCTAATCAGAATAAAAATACATTCAAAGGACACAATATAAGCGCAATTCTAAACACAAAAATGTTTAAACAAAAAAGATATCCATCAGGGAACCAGTGCTTTCTAAAGAAGTTGCATATTTCAAATTTCCTCAACCTAGAAACCAAGACAAATATCCCCTACTATATAAACTCCTAAATAATGTAAGTTGTTTTTGGAGATAACAAAACCATATATTGCCAAAATGGTTGGAGCTTAACTTTAAACTTTCAAAATGAGAAGGTATAGAAACCAAACAACCAAAGTAGTTCACAAGTGACAGGACTAGAGATATCAAACAAGGAATGTTGGTACGGTGCACTTAGGGATGAAATCAATAATATAAATGAAATACGCGTCATTTGCCCATGTATCATTCCTTTTCATTTACAACTAGCAGTTGTCCATTGCAACAGCAACATGGTCACTATCACTATCCATTCCAACACCAACATGGTCACTATCACTACTCTAGTACCTCCGGTAAAGGACATACCTTATTAACACAAATTACACATGATTATCAACATTGCTGAGCAAAAAACAAAACAAGAACAAAATACATGATTATCAACACACTCCTTTTAAGTTGGATCAGAGATGCTAATCAAGCCCAACTTGTTATACTGACTTGATGTAATTATCTTTTACTTCTCTAACTAATATCATTTTGAAAACAAATTATGCTATTTACATAATAAATATTTTATTACCAATATTGACAGTTGTTGAAGGTAATATTTGTGGTCAAAGTTAGTAACAAAATATATTACTTAAATTGATAAATTACACCCATCTTGTAAACTTTAGTGTAATTACAATTAATTTTTCTCTTTTACTCAATATCTAACAATTTGTGTTTGGTATCTTGAGAATCTGCCCCAGTCTTGCCTTGAAGAAAAATTTCACTATTGTAACCTGAGATTTAGCAAAACATATATGAGAATGAAATTCAAAGAAAATATTATTATTGTTAGAGATACAATTTGATTACATTAAATCCGGAGATATCATACGATTTGGTAGGGAAATATCTAAACAAATATTTCCCAGATATTGATTGTTTCTCATTATTGTATCTCTTCTTAAATAAAAAAGAAGACTTGTGTAGACAACACACGAAATTCATGACATTCTTTCATGGCTTCTCTCTTCTTAACAAGGTATCTCTTAAGAAGTGAATTTTAAAGCTTAACTAGACCCTATAAAACTGTATTGTATGGTGAGGTTTGCACACCCTTATATATTGTAAATTTACTTTATCTCGAGTCGATGTGGGATCTTCAACACACACATCTCAGGCCAAGGCATATACATTTCGAGCATGAGACTAAATATTAATGAGTGACCCGATAGCAACTTGATAGCAGATGGCACAATAAGACCAATGAACAACAAATCACGCTAGGATAGGCTTTGAATGACTCTTATACTATCTTAAGAAATGGACTTTAAGCATAACTCAACCCTATAAAACTAGCGTGTAAGATGAAGTTTTCACCCACTTATATACAATAAATATGCCTTATCACTAGTTTATGTGAGATCTCCAAGGGTACGATAGTGGTAACATCCTCCGTGACCATTTTTTCACTAGTCCTTTCAACATGGATCTCCAAGCCTAATGAGAAGCACACCAAATTCATGCTTTTCATATGGTCCACTATTGGTACTTCCTCTCCAGCCATGACTAGTAAGAAATTCAATTCCTCTTTCAAAGTTTCTAAAGTTATATGTATGGACTCTTAGGTTCTAGACTCTGGTGCGACAAATCGTATAACCCCTCATTCATCTCTTTTAACCAATGTGTCTCTTTTCGGTAACCACACTATTGTTTCCAATGGGACTCGTACCCCAATAACTGGACGTGGTAATGTTTCTCTTTTGGACTTTAAGCCTAACTCAACCGTATAAAACCGGCTTGTAAGGTGAGGTTTACACCCGTATATATACTTTAAATTGGCCTTATCTCTAGTCGATGCGGTACTTTCAACACAAATCTCTTGTATGGGACTAGACATTAATGGATGGTCCAGTAGCAATTCAATAACGAATGATATGATATGCCCAACACACACAAATCTCGCTAGGATAGGCTCTAATAAGACAAACCCAAGACCTATAAGAATTTTCAACCAACACTATGTGCCAACCAAGTGACATGAAGCTAAGATGTTTACAAAGTCATTACTAATGTTAGAATTTGATTCAAATATTTGCAGGCTGGGAATGATTGACCTCTATTGATCAGATTGAGGGGGATTGTTTGATTTGGTTTAATACCAATAATAAAGAGTGGTTAATTATTGATAGAGAATATTGGTTCCTTTTTATAAGATCTAGTTTAGTTAATGTTCAGGGATTCTTTTCTGTTGTTAACTCCTACTCTTTAGCTTCACAACAACCCGTCTGTTGTATATGATGTACCTTGGTTTTATAGCAAAACGATAATCAGATTTACATAGTTTAACCATGAGTTGCCATAGGCAAACAAATGGAGGAACCTATTGATAAAGAAGCTTCCCCTTAGTAGCATATTCATTTGTGTAAAAGAAAAACAAGATTGTCCGTTGCAAATGCATCCAACATAAAGGACTTGCTCCCTGCAAAGGTTTCCCTGTAAACTTAATCCAGCTACGATTTCTTTCATAAATTGTCCCAAGGGTCCAAGTTTTGCCATTTTCCTCAAACACCAACATATATCACAATAAACAGCTATTGAACATATTGTCTAAAAGAGAAAAGGGAAACAATTATTCATTTACTACTCCACTTTGCAAAAGGATAAATAATGAAAATATTAGATCATTGTGAAAATTGGCATACCTGCCGTTCCTTTTCAGTAGGCTTGCTTCTAACTCCATCATTTCCCGCATTACCTGTGATTGTGCATGAATTTTGTAAAACTTGGGATGCAGGAATCCCAATCTTCTCATAGCTGAGGTCCAACGATTTGCCACCATTACATTGAACATACTCTTCTTTGATTTCCAAAGGATCAGTTCCGTTCCTCAAAGCACCAGACAAACTTGGTGTATCCAATGGTAAAGGTGCTGGATTGTTGGTCACATCTTTGGAGGACCAAAGGTCATTAGAATTATCAAGACTTACATGACCGAATATAGGGTCATCATTGCTGAAAAATCATCAATTGTGAGAATACCCAGTCAGAAAGATGCCACTGTCAAATAAATGACTAATAACTGTAAGAATAGATGTATGTCTAAAAATATTTACTGTTAATCAGAACTCTGAAACTTCTTTCCGATGTTATACATCTCGTGCACCATATGACGAAAACCATGGAGGTGTAAAACTATCAAGTGACTACATTTCTAAATTGAAACTTTGGCAAAATGAAGTCATCCTAGTTTAAAGTGTAAAATTGTTATAAAAAAAACAAATAATGTAATCCCCTTTTTTCACTTTTAATGATATTACTTTATTGCTGAACCTTCAAAATTTTCCATTCATGTTTGATAGAAGGAGCTAAAACTATGATTGGCAAAGTGAGAGCAGTAATGAAAAGTGATGAATACTACCACAGTTCTCATAAATAGGATGACAGGTGAGAGAAAAGTTTAGACCATTTTAGGCTTCAGTAATTAAGTAAAAAGAATGAAATGATATTAAATACACTTGTGGCAAAGTGCTATAAGACACATGTATTATATAATGCAAAATAGATAATTTACTTTACCTAAAAATTCGATCAAGGTCATCAAAACTTCCTATGTTGGCCCATTCATAATCAACAAAATCACCTTGCTCTTTACCTTCATTAGCACTTCGGAAAATTTCAGCATCCTTTTCATGCTGTTTAGATTCTCCTGTCAAGCCTTAGTACAATTAGAAATGGCCAAGTATAACTACATATCTTGCATGTTTATTATTTTGTGAGACAAGAAGAAAAAACATCAACAGATAGGGGCCTACATAAACACAAAAATGAATTCACAGGTTTCTGGTCAGAATTCCAGTAAATAGCAATTTTACCAATTCTTGAACTGAATTTGCCAAGTTCTCTGAAATTTTTAGATACTTCAGTACCAAGGGTTCCCTGATCAATTTTAGCTGAACTGGACAAAGACAAGTCAGGCCAGGCATCTGTTCCATATCCTGAGACAGGTAATTCTACACTATTATCCAGGTTGGAACTGCTTCCAAGCTTTCTTTCATAAAAATCACTTTTAGCCTCTGGTCTCTTCAACTCCGTGAGCTTAGTTGTAGAAGCTTCCTGATTGAATTCTTTCTTGTTGCTAACATCTTTATTTATCTCTGGATAAGGCACAATATGATCATCACTCTCACCTCCTTCACCCCATATTATGTTAGCTAGCTGAAAACAGTCCATCATTAATGATTAGTTTGAAAATACCATTAACGAAGTACACTCTAGATGTTGACAGTAGTAACATAAATAGACACCAGGAAGAATAGTAATGTGCAAAGCAAGTGAAAAAGACATAAAATTTACAAAAACTTTACTACCAACTACACTCAACATTTCAACCAATGAAGGATATCCCCAATTTAATTGTGTATTTCAGTGAAACACCCAACTAATTTGGTATTATCAAGTCGAAAATTGTAATATGGTTGTGATTAATGGATATTGGAGTGATCGTCAGATCAGTTCACTACTCCCCTGTTATAACTTTTAGCTACTCATGCCAATGAGATAGTGTACAAAGCTTTAAGTTTTGCCTCCTTCTAATTGGTTTGATTGTGTCACATGTATCAAGTACAATGATTGTCGTTTTTGGTTCAGACTTCTTTTCTTGGGTTGGCCTCCGCTGGCTCTTCTGCCTCATCTATGGTAGACACTACTATTTTTCAAAAACTTCTGTCCCTCCATTGAGAAATTGGATGGTTCAAACTAGTCTACTTGGGCTAACATCATATTATGGATTAGTGGTAGTGGTCCAGGGTACAAATCTCACCTTATTAGTATCACTAGTTTTGCACCCATAGCTAATTGCCCACACAAGGAGAAGATTCATACCCAACTGTGTAGAGTCATTTATTCACCATCCATCATTTCCACTTTCTAGCCACATGTAACATGTGAATCAACATAATGATGACCTATATAATACCTAAACATTTTGACAGGCCTATCTACATACCTTGGTTGTATTTATTAATGTCATATGTTTGTTGTTTGTTTTTCTTATATTGTAATATAGTTTTATCACTTTTTCTGTTTTTTATTTCTCTTTATTTTGTCATTTTTGGAGGTTACACTATTTTGTAACCACCCATAACTGCTCATTACTTCTCTCTTTCTCTCTAGAACTGTTCTCTTCATCCTCCATTGAGCTACTGTTCTGATATGGTATTATATATACATATACATATATATATATATATGTATATATATATATATATATATATATACATATACATATATATATATATATATGTATGTATATACATATAGATATAGACACACACACACACATAAATATATATAGCTGAGAGAATGCATTTTTTGTTTGGTTTTGACTGTTTGATTCAATTGTTCTCTTCATCCTCCATTGAGCTACTGTTCTGATATGGTATTACAGCTTATAAAGCCTTGTAAAGAAGGGGATAGAAAATCAAGACTACAGGTGATGCCTGAGGAGTGAACTTGTCTCACTGTAATTTTAAGGTGGCTCCATACCACAGGAAATCAAAAGCTCTCATCGACCCACACTAAAATAATTTGTGATACAAAATCTCAAAGAGTAACTGTTGTTTAAAGACTAGAGAAGGAAGTCAATCGATGATACAAGCAGCTGTAGAGACACATTCTCCCCCAAAAGAGATAGGAACTTTAGATTGAAGGTGATTTGGTTTAACCACTGAATTTTGTTGTGGCCTGAGATCTGATCCTATAATTACTCGCCTGCACAGCATACTTAAAATCCAGCTTCAATTTGACCAACCAAAACCCCAGCCTGCCCAAAAGATTATTCCTATCTTACCCATTCAAACAACATCTCTTATCCTAACCAAAACTGCCTTGTCTATGCTAAACTTTCCCCAATTAACAGAAACTGCCAAATTTCCACTACCTATTAATTCACCTATTGCCACCAGGCAGTAATATATCCAGAATGGAAAAGAGCTATGAAGGAGTAATTACAGGATTTAGAGTGTAAACTTGGTCCATAGCACCACTTCATCCCAACAAAAATTGAATTGGATGTCATTGGATATATAAGCTGAAATATAAACCAGACGGTAACAATGATCAATACAAGTCCTGTTTGGTGGTGGACAGATACACACAACAAGCTGGAATTGATTTCAGACACATTTTCACCTGTTGCAAATCTCACTTCTGTTCAAGTTTTGTTAGCGGTTGGAGTAGCCAAACAGTGGCACCTTTTAGGGCTAGAGGCCAACCAGGCTTTCTTGAATGGAGAATTATTTCTACAGGCATTTACCATTAGGATATTCCACTTACAATAAAAATCTTGTTCACATGTTGAACAAGTCATCATAGCTTTTGTGAAAAATCATCCATCTTACACGCCAATGGGTTCAACCAGCCAAAGCACAATTATTATTTATTTACTGTTGACTTAGGAACCACTCACTACTTGTGCATCACACAATTCTTGATGCACTCCCAGACCTCATACTACCTTTGACGATACTTGAAACTTTCATCACTATTCCGCCTACTCACCCACTGCATCCTGCTAACTGAGATCTCTATTCTCTACCCTTCTCTTTTCATTCTTTATGCTCAAAATTCCCTTTCCTGAGAAAATAAATTGTTCATCAATTTTCTCTTCACAACTTTCTACCAACTGTGGGCAATGCACGGTGGCTCCAAGGTTCAACAACCAAAGAATCTCTCTCTCTCTTAATGTTTACTTCTCCTCTCATTCTTCTTCAACCTGCCACCGACCTTTGCTCAGGATTCTGTCGTTCAGGACTTGAGGGAAGAATCTGGCGGATCTGTGAATCTCAGCTGCTGAAGTAAAATTTCATTCAACAGTTTAGAGAATGATTTGGTCCTTTCTCTTGGCTTGGACTCCACCAGACCAGGACTCGTCAAAGCATTTTTCCCCCAGTCTACGAAGGATCATAATCAGTGAGATTGGGGTGAGACTTTTACAATAGCAGCTATCATGACTATGCCAAGTGCCTTAGTTCCCTGATTACAGTGACAGTGGCCTTTTAGTGCCATGCCATCTTCCACTCCCCTAGATCCAATCTCAAATTAGATGGTCATGATGGTGACTTAGTTTCCAAGGCTTCTTCCTAAAGAGGGCTAATAGGCCGTCTCATGCATTTGACCATATCTCGACATTTTCATCACCCAAGCCACTCGTGTAAGGAACGCTATGGCCATCTAAACAATTAAACAATATTTGTCTCTCTCTACCTATCTCTAGCTAAGGGTTAGGCCTCCACGACATCCCAATATTTGCACGACATAAGCATGTAACAACAAGAAACTAAGCAGGATTACTAATACCAACAAAATTACACTAGAAAATGGATCACATACTAACAAAAAAAATAAACTAAAAAATTCCAAAAGAAAAGTAAAATGTTGAAAAAATGTACACACCTCTTCGTCGTTCCAATCAAACATTTCATATAATTCGAGGAAACAAAACCGCAAAAGCGAAACCAGAATCAAGCATCAGGCACCGCATTAACACAATCATCGCCGGATTCCCCTTGAGATCACAGAGAAACGCACTCCATCAAACCAAGTTGAGAACGAAATGGCGTCGCTTCACACTTCACTGATCAACAGAGGAACAAACAAACATGCAACAAGTAAGAAAAATCGAAGAAGAAGCGCAGACCTTCACCAAAGCAAAGCAGTAACGGAGTTTCGAGAAAGTAGAAGAAACAGAATAAGATGTAGAGAGAAATGGTATGGTATGGTATGGAGTCGATTGCACGTGACGTCACGTGCGTAGGCGATTGGTTAACAATCAGAAGGTGGGTCTCATGCGTGCGACACGTGTGTGTGAAAACGTATCTGAAGTAGTGGTCAGAAATGGCTCTATCAAATACTCAAATTTCATTGGCTACGTCTTCCCCCTCTAGATTTTGCGTTTTACGATTTGGCAGTGTCGTTTTGGGATTTTTCTTTGTTGGAGAGCTTGTGAGCTGTGTGGGCCCCACGAAGGATCTGTTTGGTGGCTTGGGTCGCTTAAGGGGTCGCTTTCAGATGGGCCTGGCGTGGTTGTGTCCATATTATCCGTGAAGAAAAATCAACTTTAGCATTCACATCTTATACAATCAAACATTAATCAAAATCAAATTCAAATCATAAACCGTTTTCTCCTTCGGGGCAGTTTGGTTCTTCTGCACTTCTGCTTCTGCTGTTATGTATAACACCTAATATTACGCCACTTTACTTTTTATAAATAATTTTTTCACACGTCTAAATTTTTTACATTTAAGTAATATTATTTTTCTTATTTTTTACACTCTTTCTTCTTAAAAAAAATATAAAATTTTATATTTTTATAACTATTTTATTATACTCTGTATCATAACATATGTTCGGTCTGAGGAGAAAGTTCACCGGATACACAATACCAATGAGATATGACTCCAACTATATAAGGGGTCGATACCACCCTATATCAAAAACCTTAAGACAATGGGTCAATGGGTCTTTCAATTTTATATAGTGTTCTACTTTCTCATTCTTATCCAATATAAGACTTAGACTCATACTTGGATTCCCAACAACATACATTACTTTTATTTTTAACTCATTTTAGCAAAATTCAAAGAAAAAAGTCTAGCTCAAAAATGTAACTACTGTAAATGAAAAATAATATGTTCACACACAATTTGTTATTATCCACTTCTTCCTCAAAGAGTGTGTCTATATATATATATATATATATATATATATATATATATATATATATATATATATATATATATATATATATATATATATATATATATATATATATATATATATATATATATATATATATATATATTATTTTCGATGTTTATTAATTAATTGTTGAAAATATATGAATTTTTAAATATCATATTTTATGGTAAAAAGAAAAAAAGAACTAGCACTAAATAATATGATGAACGTGTAGATACCCGATATAAAAAAGTTAAAAGTTTTCATCTTAGACCTATATGTTATAGAATGATTGCCAATAATTATATATTTTAAATATGCAGTTAATGGTATGATAGGTATGTCTGTTTATAATTTATGACAATTAATAATAGAATTGTTTTTTTTAACGGCTTTCTTTAGGCATTTTTTTTTTACATTTTGTCTTATTTAACTGCTATAGGAATTTATACAATAAAGTTGATCACAAGAGTTCAATTTTTATCATTCTTTGAAACAATTTCCTAGTTGTCACAACAAATCTTTCTTGCATTGACATGTAAAATCTTTCTTGCATTGACATGTATATTTCATTGTTGTCACAACAAATTTTTACTATTTTTTGAAGGATCGTGACAATAATGTTGTTGTAGTTTTGTACAAATGGTTTTCTTGTTACCAAAATTAGCTTTGATATATTGTGGTAATATTTTACAATTAGATAAATCATAATCAATCATTTTACAATTTTAATCAAATAGAGATAGTCTCTCATATTTCACATCAATAATAATAAAATGCAGATAATGACCTTTCTATCAGAATGTGATTAGGTAATTTAAACATAAGTCAAAATCCCATGAGACTTATTCTTGATGTAATAATCTAAAGATAAAGGTGTGCCAATTCCATATGCAATGAAAATAATCACTTTCAATTGCCAATATTTCAAAGAAAGATCATGTGTACAAACCCAACATTGAGTTCTCATGAGTTTCATTGATATAGGAGCAAAGTTATTTGTCCAAGCAAAAACATGAAGAATACTAATAAATTTTACATTCCAACAACTAAAATCATTCTGGTATCATCCAGTGAAGAGAAAACAAATTCATAGATCTTTCGCCAAGAGAAATGTCTTCTATTGACCCAAATGCGTCCAAATGACATCATGTTTCTTCCAAAGATCTAAGTGCATAAAAGGTTTGTCACCTCCTCTCAACAATCATTTTCAACAATGAACACAAAAAATGTACATTTGTCCAAATCTCAATAAAACATATAATATTTACTTTCTCACAATTACTTTTCTTATTAAGTAATAATAATATTATTATAAGTTTTTTTATTTTTATATTGCATAAACTTAAAATTTCTCGTGTACAAGAGGACCTTGTTGATTTCTCTTCAAAATCCTTCACATATTATTAATTTTTGAATACAACATAAGATACCTCCAAGTGACAAACTTAAAATAGTAAAATAACAACTTTGAAGTTGGAAACCAGTGATAGTGAAATTCAATTTTGCTTCTATTTTTTCAATATCACGACTTTTTATTACACAAAAGTCTTGTTTTCATGCCACAATTCATAAGTTTTGACGTTCGTACCCAGCACATTGTACACTTCGATCATCCCCTAGAAACATCGCTCTATCATTTAAATGAATTTTATTGTGGTTATATATTGATATAGCGATATTTAAAAATATAATTATATCATTTTCAACTATATGTTATTATTATTATTATTATTTCAATTATAATTAGTATTTAAAATAAAATTTTGATCATCATTATTATTATTTTTTGTTTATATTAAATTATATATATATATATATATATATATATATATATATATATATATATATATTATCGAGAAAATGAAACATCTCTAAATGAACAAATAAAAATATATATATTGGTAGCAGATGTATGTATGATTATTTTCCTGGGTTTATGACCTTGAAATTATAATTATAACTTTTAAGAAAAAAAGTTTCTTTGGTCACCCATCTTGCCCCGTTCTCAGTTTCGCAAATCCCTTCCTCCGTCGCAGTATCTCATTCTCAATACCATCCACCGCCAAGAAGCCGTCACCTTCTCTCTGTCTTTGGTCGTTGAATCTTTCTCGCTCCCTCTCTGGTTCATTTTTCCCCTTAACCTTTCTTCATCAATAATTTAATTTCTGTTTCTATCAAATTTTAATCACTCACATTCCTACAAAAAGAAGGTTCAGGATTGGAGATTATAGAAAATCATCTCAAGTCATGGAAAGCAGTGCGAAGCATTTAGATGAGGACGTTATCAAGGAAGAGTAGGTTTTTTTGAATTGTTCCTCTTCCTTGAACGTGCATCAATTTGTGTTTGCTTCAAATTTTCTGATACGCAAGTAATAAATTGGAGCCTTTATCTTTTAAAAATCTTGTCGTTTTTCGCAGAGAATCGCCTAAACTTGCGGCGTTGTTGAAAGAGATGAAGGAAGGGTTCGATACTGTGAGGCTTAAAGTTCAATCTTTAACTGCCAAAGTGAGTGGCCCTTTTTTCAATTCAAGTAATTTTTTTTAAGGACTCCGTTAACGTCATTTCAAATTCATATAATATTAAGATTTAAAAGAAGTTTTTCTGTTGGTTGGACATGAAGTTTCGCAATTTGGGCCTTTTTGGGGATTCTATAAGTTTTCTGTTATAGCTAAATATACCCTCGTATCAATGAATGATATGATTATTATTATTATTGTGTCTCTCGATGTTTCTTATACCAGGTGAAAGAAGGTCAGTATCCTACAGCTGATGGATTTAGCTACCTTGAGGCTAAGAATTTGCTGCTTTTGAATTATTGTCAATCCCTTGTTTATTATTTATTGCGGAAGGCTAAAGGGTTATCAATAGAAGATCACCCTGTTGTTCGAAGTGTTGTAGAGATAAGATTGTTTTTGGAAAAGGTATAGTTTTATCCTTCTGTGTGTTGATCTTCAAGGGCTTCCATGTGTATATTTACATTGTATTATGTGTTAAACATTTGACTTCCTGGTTTCCATTGCAGATTCGGCCAATTGACAGAAAACAACAATACCAAATCCAGAAACTAGTGCAGGCTGGTGAAAATGCAGCCAAAAGTGATATTCAAAGTACGGAGCCAGATGCGTCCAATAAGAGTGAGGATGCATCAAAGTATCGTCCCAATCCTGACATGCTAGTTAGCAAAGTAGACTTAACCTTGCAGGTCAGTCAGTGTATATGTGATATTATAAATGGTGTAAAATTTGGTGTACGCAGGGTGGTAATATCTTGAAAAGGGTATTTTCCTGGTCTATCTAACTTTTATTATATGATGTAGGATGGACATGATACATATCAACCTGTAAAGTTTGCCCCTACTTCTATGGATCTAGAAAAACCTTCTAAGCATGAAAGAAATGCCTTGCGAAGAGAAAAAGAAATTCTGAAACAAGCTAAGCAGAGTGATTATATCAGGACATTGATGAATGATATGGAGGAAAGACCTGAAGAGGTAAAGTTATTTTTATTGCTGAATCATTATGACTTATAGTATGCTTGGGTTTCAGTTAAACTCCTTTCAAAAGTATTTTCAGACTCAAATGTACAAAGAGAGCATCCTTCTCGAAAGTACTTTTAACTCCTAAGAATATTTTTTGAACTATTATCCGAACTTGCATTTAATGATTTTACGTAATGGTTTGTTTTGGCTGCTCACTACTCTACTCAGGTGAGGGATTTTGAGGGAGCTAGCAAAGAAGTTGATAGATTTGTCTCCAAGATGGAGAAACGCGCTCAGCAAGAGGAGGAGATGTTCACTCGTGTTCCTCTTACGAAACAGGAGAGGAAGCGAGAAAAATACTTGAAGAAATCAAGAAATGGGTATGGGAAGTGTTTGGAATGTTTTCCTTTTGTTTCTCCATTCCTAACAAGTAAAAAGAATTAAATGTGTGATAGTATTTTTGTTTAAATACATTTTTTTCTCTCTTAGCTTTTGTGCTTTTTCTATTTCAGGTTGCAAGGTCTAACAGAAAGTTTCTATGATGAAATCAAAACATTACCCTTTGAAGATAGAACTGACGAGCAAGTAATGGGATCTGGTAAAGGTAGCAGCAGAAAGAGCCGAGTACACAAGCGAAAGGTATGACATTTTATTCTTTGAAATTATTATGTGAAAATTGTAGACTACTTTTTTGAACTTCATATACGAAATTTTGTTTAAGTCGAATTATGTGGATGTGGTTTATGTATTGTTGCATCTGCATTGCATATGACCAACCAAATTATTTGATGATTGCTCTAATATCCACTGTGTGTAATAAAAAATTATTTAAATAAACTAATGTCTTATTCCTCTGGAGTAAGCGTGTAGAGTTGGTTATTTGTCGACTAGTTTTGTAATTTTCGAACCAATTTTTGGTCATGGAGAGTTATACTATATGTACAGTTGTTTACTGATAGTTCTGAGCTGTGTGCTGAACACAGTAATAAAAGTGATACTATGATACCCGCACAATACGAAATAAAGTTAAAAATGCCCCTTGAGGGAATTTGCTCACCACCAACACAAATTTTGTATGTATTTGAAAATTTGAGTTTTATCCATCAACAGATACACACTTTCCCTTCCCTTATGCTTGGCTTTTAATTTGAAAAAGGACTTTTTAGTGTATGCATTATCAACCGACGTGATTGCATTGTACTGTTACAGAGAACTAACAATTTTGGCTTCTTTGCAGAGGAAACACTGAAGGAGGAGATTTTCAAGTTGGTATCAAGAGTCAAATCATTGTATGTCATTGACGTTTTTGTCCTTCTGTCGTTCGTCGTCACTGTGCACTGTCACCGTTGTTGTCCGTTGTCGCTTTTTTTTGATGAAGTTAAGGTTATGTGTTCCTCGAGAAATGTGAGTCAATTGTAAATTGTAATCTAAAATGTCTTAAGTCAGGTATTTTGTTAGAATGTTAATTGATAATTGTTGTTACTATCAATAAGTTATAAGTTAGTTGAACAAATTAAAATAGTATATGCATAAGAATTAAAATGCTCATAATCTGAATCTATGAATAGAAAAGTGATATTAAGTTTTGTATATTTTGAAATGGTTTTGGTGACCGTGAATGAAACTCTTTATCACAAGAGTTGGTTCAAATGCACCCACGGAGGGTGTGTTATTAATCTCTCTAATTACATTGCACACGATGAGAAACTCTATTGCAAGCACCACCACGTGCAATTGACTAAGGAGAATGAAAATTTAAGCCGAAGGCGACGATGGGAAGAGTGCAATTCAAGAGAAAACCAATGGTGAAGTAGTTGCAGCTGAGACATGAAATGAAATGAAAATGTAGATATAACATGTTTTAAAGCTTGTTCCATGAAGAACTATTAAGTAGATAAAATATTTGTATTTTTAATGTTCATAGTTATTTTATATAATATTAATTACTTTTGGTTTCAGATTATTATTATATTACTAATCATAATTTTTATTAATCAAATTAAGCAAATCATTTAAATTATTAAAAAAAATTAAATTAGTTGCATTACCGGTTTTTTAACCCAAAGTATGTAAACTTAGAAATTTTCGGCGATTTTGGACAACATACACAAGACCCCGCAGATTTAGACAATCCATGTAAGACGATTTTAAGTAGCCCGAACAACTATCGTCGGGTTTTGCAAAACCCCCCACAACTAGTGACAATTTTCATAAAATCCTGTAAGTGGCAGCGGTTTTTACGAAACCTCCGCAAATAATGATAGTTTTGAACAAAATCGCAAAAAATTATTTGCAACGGTGATTTTCCCAGCAATTTTGTCAACAACAGGAATTGCATTTACTAGAGTTAAAACGGTCGGTAATAAAAAAAGAATCCCTACTAAAATCACAAATTTTTGTAATATGAAAACTAATTTCATGAATTTATAAAAAATAAGGACCTAATTAGAATAAGTTTTGAAAGAATAACTAAAATCAAAATCACTTAATAATATAAAAAAACATAGTTAACACATTAAATATATAAACAATAATAAATTTCATAAAAAGAATTATATAAAATTTTAAATCTCTAATTTGAATATCAACAAACAATAACTAAAACTATGTTTTTTAACAAAATGATTACTATAAATATATAATAAAATAATAGTAATTTTAAAAATATTAAGATACAGGAGGTAGATATCTTTCTAACAGTTAAGCATGTCAAATCAAATTTTTATCTAATAATTTTTAAATAAATAATTAAATGATTTAATTGCAATAATTATAACTTTTAAATATTTTAGTCAAATAGAGACCAGATCAAAATGTGTAACATCCCAAAAATATAGTAGAATTGATTACATTTAATGATATCCAAATCAGTCTTACAATTACAGTAATTAAGCTTACAAGTGACCGAACGTTCTTTCCTAACTTTACAAAATTTACAATTTGTTCAGTAAACAAAACGACCGAACGACCAAATATAAGCAGAAAGAAAATGGGGCGCTCGTTCTAAAGCAGCCCGCTAACTTAGCAAAACTAATACATAACCGAACATATTACTGTTCGGCCTTCACTTCTACCTCCACTAAGTTTGCATCCTCCAAAATTTCTTCTTCCAACGTTTCCTCAAGCAACGCCTCCCCATCTGCTCACATCCACAAGGATGATCATCGCATAGACAGGACGGACGTACAATGACGATCGACAACGCAATGAAAAACGAAAGGGTAAGCTTATTGAATTTAATCCAAGTAAATAACACATTTCATAAACAGATCAATCATGTCAATAAATTCCAATATATATAGTTTAACTCATTCAATTTCTCAATCAACTTCTGATACTAGACAGACCGTCCGGACTATATGAATCTTGTGTAGCTACTACGTTCGTGCACCCAGGTGGTGTAGTAACTGGCATTTTAACATCAGCTGCCACCCGAGGTTAGTCCCTTCCATCCAAAGTACCCCTAAGGACTAGGACCTCCTGCCGTTCCCACACATGACATACTCCCTCTACGTGAGGACGAGTACTCACGGAACATCAGGATGAACGTCGGCTAAGCTTTGTCCACATTCATACATTACTATAATTTCAACTTTCATCCAAGAGTCATTCCTCCCTGGAACGCTCGTTCAAAATCCATAAACATAATTTCATCTCTTGAACTGTTCGCACATCATAATACATTCTTTTATTTACATTTTCCTTCTATGTTCCACTTCCATAAAAAGACGAGCGTCCAATCCTCTTCATAACGAGGACGAACGTCGAGAGTGAGACTGAAAGACTTCTTTTCCGAAGGGATAAAGCTGACCCATCTTTTATGACGAACGTCATTACAACTTAAATCAGTTAAATGAACTGATTCTAGAACGATTCAACTTATACTTAGAATAATTCAAAGACCAAGATTCAGAGTCAATTCAAATAAATGGAGATACCAAAGACGAGTACTAAATGTACTAAGTACAATTTAGTTAGAATAACCGACTGCCAATAACTGACCAAACGCGATACGTGAATTTATTGAAGTTTAGGACGAACGCTATTTAATTCAGGACGAACGCTATTTCAGCTCGTTGATAATTACAGAAAGAATGAGCGTTCAGTATAGGACCGAGCGCTACTTATCATTTACATTTTT
The DNA here is from genome assembly GCF_029865625.1 of Vigna umbellata. Classification (NCBI taxonomy): domain Eukaryota; kingdom Viridiplantae; phylum Streptophyta; class Magnoliopsida; order Fabales; family Fabaceae; genus Vigna; species Vigna umbellata. Next base: position 9,145,464 of record NC_142173.1, read on the forward strand.
GGGACGAGCGTTCGGTATAAGACCGAGCGCCACTTAAGACGTACGCTTTGGGTCGAGACCCATCACTGATTCAAAATCATAGAAAGATGGATTTATATAAGACGAGATGGTAAAGTTATGTTTTTAGCAAAAAGGCTAAGTGTCCGAATGTAAAATTTCAATCTTCTCAAATACTCACGCAACACTCAAGATATCTACGTTTGGCCGAACGCTCAAACATAAGACTAACATAAGAGGGCGTTCGTCCTCAGCTGGACTCCTTTCAGAATAAAAGAATTCTATTTATCAAAAGAGTTACTAAGAATACCGAACGGTCAAAGACCGTTCGATAACGAACGTTCATTATCATAGAATTTCATATTCAAAACCTCTCTTACAGTAATTCATTTTCCAATATAAACTCTCATACATTTAACTACTCATACCATAGCACATTTCATAATTTTCATATATCATCTCATCATCAAAATCATATACCAAAGATCAAATAATACATATTTCATGCTTCATAAAATCATGTAACTTCATACATCACAACACAATACAAGAATTAAACTTAATAAGCTTCCCTTACCTGGGTTCGTGACTGAAACGTCTAATAATTTGACTCGTCCACAACAGTTTTCTACCCTCAACGATTCTCTAAAGTTCTTCACTAAATCTAACCAAAAAAATGTAGAAGAATTTAGCTGATACCCTTGCATGCAGCCAACTGTTGGTTTGCATGTAACTCAGAAACGAGCGTCCAGAGTCGAGAGACTTACCGGTTTCAGAACTGGGATCTATTCGGTTCAGATTGAAGCTCTCAACTCCGAGGATGCTCCTACGGTTTCTGAATACGAATCGGAGAAGACAGTGGTAAGTTACAGTAGAGAGAAGGTAGAGTTTCTAGAGAGAAGGTAGAGGAATTTGAAAGTTAGAATCTTGGGGAAGAAGAAGAAGCATGCAGAAGAGTGGGAATGGGAAGAGGGTTTTTCTGAAAAATCATTTCTCTTCCCACGTAGGACGAGCGTCCATTCTCCTGCTGCCACTTGGACTCCACTAACTGATTCCAGATTATCATTTAACGACACCTGTCGTCCGTGTGCAAAGTTTGGGTGCGTTTTTAATGAAATCCGACAGGGTTCTTAGGCGCATTAAATGCGATTTAACAGGTGGGGTTTGGAGGTATAATTACGGGTATTACAAAATGCATAGTAATTTTAATATTAAATGAAACAATAGCAAAAAGACAGCAATTTAATAACTTTTGATGTATTAAAACTAACTCTATCAAAACTTTCAAAATTTAAAGAGCATCACATAATTTCTCTATATAAACGAACACGAAAGAGAAAGAGTTTTGGTTGTTTATAATTTGGTGGACAACGATAAGATGTGTGAGCATTGAAAGTGACATAGATTTTCTTTTATATTTGTTTGTGTGGTGTTGAGCTAAAGCACATGCTTAAGAAAGGTGCAATGGCAAAAATATTTAAGTATTGATGTTTTCAATAGTTTACTCAATAGAAAAGGGTGCGTTTTGACATTTTTTTTTATAGAATAATAAATAAAGCCTATATGTTTACATAAATTTTAATTAAATACATAAATAATTCTTAAAATATAAATAAATATTTTTTGTTTTTTAAAATAATAAATAAGATTTTGTTGTACGCGGTTTTTATTTTTAATATGATAAATTAAATTTTCCATTAAAAATATGTTTTTTTAATTATTGAAATTAACAATTTTTCAGATCTAGTCTATTTATGGTCTAGTGTCGGAATACTTATGCTTAGGTGCTCATCAATGATAGGAAGAAGCAAAAAAAGAGTTATATGAAAATAGTTATCACCACATGATCAGCCTATTTCTTTTGAGTTTCCCTTTTCAGTTAAATTAAATAACTAACTTCAAAATCAAATTTGTTGCTAGTGTCCTTTTTTAAAGTTTTAAAATTTTGATTGAGAAAAGGAAAGAAATCTCACAGAGATAGGCTTTTACAAAGTGATAGCTTTTAAACTTTTATTGAAAAATACATTTATGTTTAGTATTTATGAAAAAATTACTCTAAATAAAAAATAAAATTATTTTGTCATAATTTATTGAGTAAATATTAGTTTTATAATTTATTAACTATTTTTTTAACAAAACCCATTGGATTTATCCATTTACCATTGCTTAATAGTGTGAGAGTTGTATGTCATTTACCTTTTATTTCACTAATTTACTATTATACCCTTTGAAGTTTTTTTTTTTAATTTTATGTATTCTAGTTAATAAAAATGATAACGGATTAGGTTCACTATTTAACTCGTAAAATAAATTCATCTACTACTGCTTCCTTACTCAAGTGAATATCTATTTAAAAAATATCTATTGATAAAAAAATATGTTGTAGTATTTAATAAAGAATTAAATTAAAATTAATTTATATTTTATTAAATTAAATTTAATTAACATTGAAATTAATTTATATTTTATTAAATTTAATTTAATTAAAATTAAAATTAAAATTTAATTTATATTAATTTTAATTTATATTATATTTTATATTTTTTTATAATTTTATTTTAAAAATTTATAAAATATTTATCGATACTCACAAGTATTAAATTTTTAAATAAATATCCAATAAGTTATGAAATAAATAACATATAATTTTTTATTCAGGTAACAGATAGACCTACCCGCATCCAACTAGAACTATTGTCATTCATATATATATATATATATATATATATATATATGTATATATATATATATATATATATATATATAATGTTTTAGTATTCATTGGGTGCGTTTACTAATTATGGGGTGCAGGAAATTAAAGGCGACCAGAGGTTTGGGTTATTGAACCGGACCTTGCCCCACCCGAATCCACCAACTCGTCCAATAATGACCCGTACTAAATTGTGCTGTGCTTAGGGATCAGCTTTCAGTTACTTGCTTCGTCGGAATATTCTCACCTTTTTCAGTTGCCTGGATTACTGTCTGTCACCTAAATCACCTCACCCAGGCCCCATATTATTGTTACCCTTTTCTGTTTTCTTTTTCATTATTCTGTAATATAAATCAAGAATCGTCGAATCGGGCTTCAGTGAAGGAACTAAAGAAAACGATGAAGAAGGGCGATAATAAGGGTCGGACTCGGACCTTCCCGGTGGATCCGAACGTTCCCCGATGGGTTTGCCAGAACTGCCGCAACCCTCTCTGCATCGTCGGCGTGGACTCTTACGCTGACAAATTCTTCAACGATCCTTCTCGCTCCGGTTAGTTAGGGTTTTATTATTGTTTTGTTAATTTAATTGATTGTCTCATGTTATTGATCTGGCTGATTTATACAGTTGCTTACGTTGTTGATTTTGAAATAATGTTGGTATCGGCATTGGTTTTGAGTGAATTGTGATCATTCATCAGTGAATAGTTGTGTTGTGGTGATTTAATTTTTGACGAAGAGAAAATGAGTATAGGGATGCAAGGGTCGTCCGTTCATGGTGCCAGCAGTGTGCTGAGTGCAACTAAAATGGACAATTCGTATGTTGTGCTTCCCAAGCAGAGACCCCAGGCTCAGGGAAATGCTCATCGCCCACGTGGTGATGCTGCCGCCGCCGCCGCTGCACAGCCTGGAAAGGCGATGGAGGAGTCGTTTGTGGTTGTGTACAAGTCTGAATCGGGGACGGATGGAGGCGGGGCTCATTCGCCTGGCGCCGGTGCTGATTCTGGTGGCCATTTGCAGCCTCATAACTCTGGGTTTAATTCCACTATTACTGTCTTGACTCGAGCGTTTGAGATTGCCACGACGCAGACCCAGGTTTGTTGACTGAAACACGTAAATATGGAATGTATTTAATGGGTTTATTGGTTATTGGGTATAATGTCTGTGTTTTTTGGGTATGGTTACAGGTTGAACAGCCTTTATGCCTTGATTGCATGAGGATTTTGTCCGATAAACTTGATAAAGAGGTTGAAGATGTGAACAGGGACATTGAATCCTACGAGGCCTGTCTTAAACGCTTGGAGGGGGAGGCTAGAGATGTCCTCAGTGAGGCTGATTTTCTTAAGGAGAAACTGAAGGTGCTCATCTGGTTTACCATTTCTAGTCTGTGTATTACGTAACTATATATATAATATTTAAACCATTAGTAGTGTTAACTATGGGGAAACATCCTAGTGTTCATAATCTCTTTGACTAATATCTGAATCTCGGGCCAGTTTGCATTTAATGCTATGTTAGTTTGTTATGAGATAGAGGTAGATGGGTAAGACATAATAAACTTATAGTTAATGCATAGTAATTAGATAGGCTATTGCAATATCCTATGCCTTTTTCCTTTTTGGCCATACCTTCCAACTCCTGAAGTGGTTTCTTGTCTGCATCAGTGAAGATGCCATTTTCTCTTTTCCTCCTCCAGTGTCTGCTCCCTTTTGGCAGCAGTGCAGCATGAATTGGGGTTTTCGGACATATATAAAAGTATGTTTACCAGAGAAAAATAAGTGTATGTATGAATATATTTCTAAAATTATATGCACCTCTGCAATATTTTATGCAAAAAACTTGACCATTACAAAGTTTTTTGATGATATAAAATTTGTGACCATAAGGATGACAGTGATTTAAATTTGGATTATCTATTTTATATTACAAGCTTGGAAGAAAAGAGCTCTGATTAGCATGGTTCTCATGCATCTCTTTTAAGGCTTGGGAGAGAGAGGACAGATAATTTTGCTAGAGGTTGAAGAACATTCAGTGATGTCAGGTCAGAGAAGGTGTTTTCCTCCAATACTAGTGTTGGGATTACAGAAAAAGTTGGTTTTGGGGGCTTGGGTTTTATGGGATTAGGTTTACAAAAGCCCAAAATTGAAAAAAAAGGAAAAAATTTGACCCACTTCTGAAAGTTGGCTCACAAAAACATTATCCATGCATATTTTGAAAACTCTTTGATTTCACAGTTTTTATGATTCTACAGTCTACCAGTTCTAAGATTCGATGAAACTCACTAAGGCATGACAGAAAAGTAGAATTGTGTGGTCCTTTTAGATGGAATGCGATTCTGACTACCATGAGAATGCCATCCAGAATTAACTACAGTGAATTGCACCATTATGAATCTATTATGGACTGTTAGGCAAATTGCATTTTATTGCAACATCCTATGTTGGTTAGCATTTTTTTAAATATTCCAAATCTATCATGAGCCTTGGATGACATGTTATGGTTGTTACATTTCAATGGATTTGTTCTAAGTGTGACATGGCATCATTGCTCCCTTCACTTTTTCTTATTTGTCTTCTCTGTTGAAGTCAATTTTGTGGGGTTGAGTTGGACTTAAAGTGCACTTTTTAACAAAGCTATATATGTATACTACAATGTAAAGTGTATTTATTTATTTTTATTTCGGTGGGAGCCCTTTTCAGTTTTGAAGCAGGAATGTTCAGTTAATAACGTTTTTTGAATTTAAAATTTGCAGTTGTCTTTTTTTAGTGGAAATATGAAGTTTTGATTGGAAATGTCTTTATCCTAAGAAACAGTGGTTTTATTAAGATGATTTTCTTGATTGTACCATTAAGCTTTCTTCCAAAGCTTAATCAGTGATTTTGTACTTGGTATACCATTCAAGATTGAGGAAGAAGAACGAAGACTTGAAGCAGCAATTGAAGAATCTGAGAGACAAAACGCTGAAATAAATGCTGAACTGAAGGAACTAGAGTTAAAATCAAGTCGCTTTCATGAATTGGAAGAGAGGTGCATTTTTCTCTGTACCTTGATGACATGATTTTTCCTGATAAAACATCATAATCCCGAAATAAAATTTCAAAAATGTATATAAAATGGCGCTTTTTCTTATTTGGTTTATGCTGATGCTTGTGATGCTTGAAATCAATAATTGATTATACTTGTTTAAATGTGTAACAGGTATTGGCATGAGTTCAACAATTTTCAGTTTCAATTAATTTCACATCAGGTTTGTCATTGTCCTGCTGCGCCCTTCACATACCATCTTGTTGGGTAGAATTGTTCTGGCATATTTTTGTTGTTGTTTATGTCTTATGCTAGTCTGGGAAAGTTCTAAAGGATCATTGTCAAATGACAAAAGTGGCTTCATCTGTTTCAATTAATAGCTCTACTTCTACTGCTATCTTATTGGTCAAATATGTCACTGATATCATAGAGGAAATAACATTCATTTTCAAAGGACCATCCTTCTTCATGTATAAAATTTTCTTTCCGACTCTATTTTATGTTTGTCTTATATTATGTTGTGTTACTATAGGTTTCACTTATTTTGATACTATTGTAGTAAGAGTTTTAAGCATGTTTCGGAAAACTTTGCCTCTTTTTTCTGAAACATATAACTTCCAAGTCTGGGAAATAAGCACAAATACTTGAATTAACAGGAGGAGAGAGATGCAATCTTGGCAAAGATTGAAGTTTCACAAGCTCATTTAGAATTGTTGAAGCGAACAAATGTGCTCAATGATGCCTTCCCCATTTCTCACGATGGAGAGTTTGGAACAATTAACAACTTTCGACTTGGAAGACTCCCTAAAATTCCAGTACGATGCTTAGCATGCTTTATTTCTGTCTTTTATTACTGTCTCCATGTGTTATTTCTGTCTTTTATTACTGTCTCCATGTGTTATTTAGCTAATATGCATACTTGGTTTTCTCTGTAGTAACTGTTACCTTTATTAAAGTTTACAATAATTGATAAGCTACCATGAGATATCTATCATCTTAGGTAAAAACTTGTGATCCAAAGTGCTGGTGTTAGCATTCCATTCCAAACTTTGGAATTGTGGTGCATAATGCTAAAAGGAAAGACAAATAACATGTATTCACCATAAAATGATTGTGTTGAATATATTGAAAACTATGTATGAGATTAATCTCTAGTCAATGTAGAACTTCCAACACCCCCCTCGCTGAGATATATATATCTCGAGCATGAGACTAGACAATAATGGGTAATGCGGACTCTAATACCATGTTGAATATAGTGAAAACTATGTATGAGATTGATTTCCCTTGTGTTAAATATATACATAAGGTCCTCTATTTATAATAGAAGAAATATGGGTTAAGCCCAAAATACAAATAAGAAATAGTAACAAACTAACTAAAGATAAAAAATAAATATAAAATAAACATAATATATCTAATAGATTGAAAAAACTGACATGGCTCCTAGTAGTAGAAAATCTAGAGATGACTGCTAGTACATTATTGCATTCTGGATTAATAATTTCTAGGTCTTTAGAAGTTTTGTGGTAGATGTTGATAAGAGCTGCTTTTATTTTATTTTTTAAAAATTCTTTTAAGGCAAAAAGTTAAATTTCTTTTGCTGTGTTGTGCTTTTGAATCAGACAACTAATATATGGTGTTAATTCTTTCAACTTTGCCGTCATGCAGTCATGTTTTGCTTTGGAATGTTCCTTGATAAAAGAAAATGTTGTAGCTGCACGTGTCCTTTCCTCATTTGGTGATTAGAGATGTTATAATTATTTGTCCTAGAGGATTTATTAATCTTAAATTCTTTTTTCTTTCTACTTTGAAGTTTTTGATTATGATGTTTACTTTGCTATTATGAATGTGTAGGTTGAATGGGATGAGATAAATGCTGCCTGGGGCCAAGCTTGCCTTTTACTTCATACTATGTGCCAGTATTTCCGGCCGAAGTTTCAGTATCCTTTGTCATTAAGCATATTGGATAAGTGTAGTTACTTTTGTAAATTTAGCATAATTCTCTTTTATGTCTGCATGTATATGTGTGTGCGTGTAGTGATGAATCTAGTTCAGGACTGGAATTTACATTACAGCTATTGAAGCCATCTGCTAATTACTGTTTTTTTTTTTGTCAAGTTCTTCTGAGTGCTGCCTGGGCAAAACATCACAAGGGATGATTTTAGGCAGACAAAGACTGTTGTCTTCGTAGGCATATATTGTTACTTGCTAATATCTTTTATGAAATTCAAACCAAAATTTCTTAAGTATTGCCTCTTCTTCTGAATTGACACTACCAGGCCATTATAGTCTAGTTTGATTTATGATTTATGATTATTCTTCTTCTTAAGTATTGCCTTTTCTTAATTTCCTCTTGTTATTGTCAGTTTTCATATAATTCAAAGGAATGACTAGTAATATACCCTCTCTGACCAAAGACATCATATGAAACTGTGATTCACATATCAAACTCTCCCAACGGGAATAAGATTTTTGTTGATTTGCTGACTTGTAACTCCTAAACTTGTTACCTTTAGATATCGGATAAAGATAATTCCTATGGGTAGCTACCCTCGTATCACAGACACCAATAATAGTACCTTTGAGCTGTAAGTATTTCGTTGTTCTACATATCTACTTCAATTGTAAAATAGAATTTGATGCTGTCTGAAGTTGAGAACCAAAATCAGTAGTGCAATGTGTGAAAGAAATCAGATCTACCAGCTGATTGATTGGTAGCAATTTCTAAATGTCTGTTGTTAGTTTTATTACTTCTGTTTCTATGTATAAACATTAGGATAAACCTCTACATTGGGGTTCTTACACTATTTAAGGTCTTGCCATTTACTTGGCAGTTGACTTGTATGCGTGCTGAGATTGTGGTTGGTGTTATGACTTGTATAAAAAGTTGTAAACGAAGCAATTTAGTAAACTTTCTGTCTTTAGTTTTGTTCTTAAACTTGGCTACTGAATCATATTAGTAGATGGTATTATGTTACCAGGTTTGGTCCTGTCAACTTGTTCTGGAGTACACGTTATGACAAAGCAATGACATTGTTTTTAGCTTGCCTCAAGGATTTTGCAGACTTTGCCAAGTCTAAGGATCAAGAGAATAACATACCACCTGAGAAATGTTTCAAACTGCCTTATAAGTAAGTACTGAGTTTAATATATTCATTCACAGCAGTGTGTTTTATCTTTGGATGCTATGTGAGAATTGGATACAGAAGAATTTTGCTTTGATGCCATCAAACAAAACTCCTTTTGAGTTAAGCATATTATGTCCTTTGGCTAATTGATGGTGGAGAGAGTAGAGAATAGGAGGGCCAGATGTCTACTTCTACTACCCCTGAGCTTGTCTAATAGAGTAATCTGGCTTCAGGCATGATGATTTAAGATCTCGATGAACATGTTGAGTCCTTAGCCATTGCTTAATACCCTGAAAGTGCAAACAAAGAAATAAAAGTGAAGTCTACTAAGTGTCTTTAGTTGTTCTGATACACATGCAGGCCTTTCCCACTCTCTTGAACATCATAAAATGGATGTAGAATGGTCGGTGATGACCCAAGCCTTACTATGCTCGGTTTGGAATTGAGTTAGTATTAACAGAACAACATGTATTCCTTCTTGAGCTTTTTAGTATAGTATGATTGATTTTGCTTAATTTACATAACTCTTTTTTTTTGTAACAAATGCTCAACAAAGATATCAGGTGAAGATCATCATCATACATTAACTTTACTTGTTTTCCTGCATTAGTTTGATGTTTGAGAATGACATTTTTGGGTAATTTGTAGGATTGACAATGACAAAGTGGAAAACTATTCCATCACTCAAAGCTTCAATAAACAGGAAAATTGGACAAAATCTCTGAAGTACACGCTCTGCAATTTGAAATGGGCACTCTATTGGTTTGTAGGAAATACTAATTTCCAACCTCTTTCAGCAATGGTATCTTCGCATGCATGCTGAAGTACAGGCCGTAGGGTCCGTGTACACCAAGTGTACATAAAAATACGTAGCCTATAATTTAGGCTACATTCACTTGTACATATCCATGCTTGATAATGCTACAAAGTCTTTTAGAAGCTATACATACCAACTTTTTGTATCTTTGTGAGCTTCATTCTCATTGAATAAATCCCCTTTTTATTCAAGGCTGTTTGTCTGATTTTGTTTCTATTTATTTATCTTGCCCATTTTCTTATAAAGCAATTAACTAAAAAGTAAGATTGTACATGGAAACTTATGTTTGTGGGTAGCTATTTGAAGCATAGAAAAATTCATACAGTACTGAATAAATAAAATGCATTATTTATAATGATAATACATTAAACACTATAGTTAATATAAAAAATCACGGTAAACCCAACTCATGTTAAATTAATTATTTTTGCAGTTTTTTTCTGTTTTTTTTTGGAATGAAGTAATACAGACATTTAAAGTTGATATACACAATTAAATAAATGCTGCTATTACATGCAGTTATGAATTATACATCATTTTTGTAATTTCTGAATACTTATTTTTTGAATTTTATGTTTTAATAGATAACTCAATTTCTCGTAGTAATACAAGATTAAACAGATTTTTTTATAACAGTAATACTAGTTTAGGAAGTCATTTAAAGTATAGTAAATTTTCTTATGTCAACGGATTTGATTTCTTTTCATAATTGAAAAACTAACATTTTTATAATTAAAAATATATATTAAATATTGAAAACCGAAATTATTTTTCAAATGTAGATATTGTTTATCAAATATCATCAATAATATTTATTAACACCATTATTATCATTTTTTAAATTTAAAATAATTTAATTTTCCTAAAACATAACATGTTAAGACAAATTGAATAAATGAGTCTTTCAGAAAAAAATATTAGAACTACTTTATCACGCACAACATTCAAAAATAGTTTTACCATTAGTATAATATTTATTTAATATCTCATGAAGTCTTTTTTAAACATTGCGTTGGGTGATTGAAATAAATAATAACAGAGATAGAACAAATTTGCTTTTGTACTTAAGAATGCAGCGCAAATAGTAAATATAGATCTTATTAAATATATTCTTTTAAGATGAAAAAACATATGATATGATAATACATAATCAGAAAAACAAATTAATGCAAGTTATAAAGAATCAATATTGGAGATGGAAATCCCTTTCTGCCCCTTAATACCTTTTTCACTTCTCATATACAAAGCTATCAACTTGAGCTATGGTTTATGGGCAAGTTTAACTCACTCTTAAATAAATTCCTTTTAGGAAGATTATATTTTGTAGATTGTTTTTAAATGTAGGGTGTTGCTCCCTCCACCCCCACACATCTCTTCCTCCACCTCCCCTTTACTATTTTGCCCCTTCCTCCACCTTTCCTTTACTATTTTGCCCCTCAGTAAAATTTTATTTTTAAAATTTTTGTTTTTTAATTTTATTCATTTATAACATATTTCACTGATAACCTACGTAGTTTCTTGTATGAGTAAAATATTTTTCTACAAAGCTTGGTGATCGTGAAAAGAATTATCAAACAATCTTCTTCTTGTTCTCGGTGCAGTACGTGGTGCAGTGCGTTTATGGTGTAGTGTCCTTGTCGTGGTTCCTCTCCAGGTACGTAGTCATAATCCTTCCAATAATCCTAAACCCTAAATCCTTCCCATACTTCCAATAATCCTTTTAATATCCAAGCCTATAATCCTTGCATGAGCCGCAAAACGTAGTAAAATAAAAACGAAACGTAAAAGGAACACTACCTATGGACGGATGACATCCTTCAACGGATGTCAACATCCGTTTAAGGCAAAACGGATGTCGACATCCGTTTAATCCGTTTTGCCTTCAACAGATGTTGACATCCGTTGAAGGATGTCATCCGTCCAGAGGCAGTGTTCCTTTTACGTTTCGTTTTTATTTTATTTGTTTATTTTATTTACAGTAATTTATATTTAAATTTATAATTTTAAATGTTATATATGGTTAGTTTTTAAACGTAATAATTTTGTTAAAATATGAATTTGTTAAAATATGAATTTGTTATAGGTGGAGAAGAAGCTTAACGGAAGAGAGAAAGGTAAACGAAAATGGAAGAGAGGAAGAGGTGCAGAGGGAAGTAAATCAGAAGTTTTAAATAAATTAAAATATTAAAATAATAAAAATAAAAAATTTTAACTTTTGAGGATATAATTGTCATTTTAGAAGGATATAATTGGCATTTTAGAAAATTGGGGAGGTGGAGGAAGAGACGTGTGGGGTGGAGGGAGTAACACCCTTAAATGTATGTTGTTTTTACTTTATAAATATAGCCAATTTTATTGGTATGTAAAAAATTAATACCTTCCATTACCAATTTGTTATTGAGATGAAAATTAAGTGTTTACATAACTAAAATATTTCTATAATGATATATGAGGAGAATAGTGTTTGTTTTATAACTTTCTTTCTTACATTTTTGTTATAAATATAACTATTTTTGTTGGATTGTAAAATAAAATTCATAATAACCAATTTTATCACAGTGATTAAACTTACAAGTAATCTTATTATATACTTATAAAATTATAAAATTACTAAAATATAATTTTTTTTACATACAACCTTTAGTAATTTTAATATAAATTTAGAAAACATTTTTTTTTAATTTTTTTTTCATTTTAGATATTTTTTATTACAGTAGAAGAGAGCTACAGGGTGCACAGTTATTTCCGTCTCACCATACACTGCACTCCTCACACTAAATCTCTGAGTTGCTCCAGTAAATCACCCTCTAAATTAATCCCAACCCGAAAAGTGTGGTTTGTTCGGTTCCTTTAAGCTCTCATCATCACCCCTGAGCTCGCTGTGATCATGAAGGTCGTCATGACCATTTGTTCCTATGTAAATTCATTTTGACATGTTAATCTTCTAAGTATTTGTTCACTTGATGCTGAATTTGAAAATTTTGGTATTTTGGACTTGTTTCTGTGAGGATACTGGGTCTTGTGAGGCTATATTGGTTTAAGGAATTAGGAACTTGAAGTTAGGCAGTGATTTTTAAATGTTTGAATTTCTTAGTAGTTGTTTGGTTTCTCATTTGACAGCATTATATGCTTCTGCTTGAATCCCTCCAAGTGGATTGAAAAATGTATTGGACATTTATTATTTGTTTATACACGGAAGAAAAATGGGGAAGAGGACAGAGTTCACGTACAATTGGTACGAGGGATTGATAAGGGTATCCAGAGTTAGGAACAATTGGTGGTGATGCCTTGGCATCTTCAGTGGACTTATTACTGCTTCAATTAGTTCCCATTAACGTATATGTTGTGTTTTCTTTACTTTGGTCATTCTTATTTTATGCTATTGTTGTTAATTAATTTTTTCTACATTTTTCTGCAATCAGATGTTGATTATTATTATGGTTGAACATTTTAGTCTAATCTCAGTTCTGCATTTAGTTACTTGATTTGGTTGTTTTTTCTTCTTTTATAATTCTGCCCAAGTATTGGCTTATGTTTTGTTGTTGGATTATTATTTAGACTTTGCTACGATGCCTTATGTATACTTATTGTACAATTCTCTTAAGCTGAGATGTAAATAATGTTGTAAATATCTGGTTTTTTTCTGCAGAAGCTTGATGATTTGATCCCACCAATTCATAGTTTTTAATTTCAAATCCTGTGTGTGTAAAAGGGTAAGTTTCTTTCTTACAGTTCTTTAACTGTTTGTTCATAATTAAAATGCATACCCAGCTTCAGTGTAACAATAGAGGGCTATGATTTGATTGAAATATCATGATAGGGGTAGGATCAACATAAAGCATACGGGTAGCAAATATAATTATCCCACTAGTCAAAATATAACCCGTTATTTATTTGTTTTGTAGATAAAATAATAAAACAGGACTTGTGCGCTGAGTTTGGAGTCAACTAGTTTAAATAACATTGAGCTTTATTAAAGGGTGTGAGTTTGTATTTATGGACTCTTGTAAATTTGTGTCTTGAATTCTGGTTATGCTTTGGATAGAAGATATACACATCTAGAGTAATAAAGAAAAAGAAACGTGGCCTAGTTATCAACCATTTTGATGTGTCTACAACAAATCTATTTATATAGGCACTAGGATTTAGGGTTATTAGTCATATGTTTCTCACAATCCTATTTATCTAGAAAATCTGTGTTGGAAATTCCACATCAACTAGAGACAAGATTGATTTATAATACATATGTAGGTGCAAACCTCACCTTACAAGATGGTTTTGTAGGTTGAGTTAGGTTTAAAGTCCACTTTTTAACATGATATCAAAACCATTATTAGAATCTATCCTAGCGAGATTTGTTGTTTATTGGGCATATTGTTCCATCCGCTATTGGACCACCCATTAATATCAAGTCTCACACTTGAGATGTATATACCTTAACATGAGGGGACATGTTAGAAGTCTCACATCAACTAGAGATAAGACCAATTTATAGTATATATGTAAGTGCAAACCTAACCTCACAAGTTGATTTTTGTGAGATTGAGTTAGACTTAAAGTCCACTTCTTTACAATTTAATTGAGCTATCTATTTCACTAGTCACCAGGATCTTCTTAATCATCGAACTAGGCACAATACACCTTTATCCCCTATATATCAGGTAAGTGTATGATTAGTCTTCTTTAGATTTCTGTTAGTTTAAGGTTTATAGATCCTCCATTTATGTCTATTCTTCTAATCTTGATTTAGATTTTTTGGACATTTTGATCAGGGATTGCCTGGAACCCTAGTTCTCAACTCCCTGTTTGTCGTAAACTGTAACTTCAATTTAACTCTTATAGTAGTTGGTAATATTCCATTCTATGTTTTTTCATTATATTTTTTTTCTCATTCAATTTCTTTGTTAGATGTTTTGTCCCTTTGAAATGACTACAAAATGTTGTTGTCTGTAACCATGATTGTTTTGTTTATTCCCGTGCTCAACCTGTTGTTTGTTGTAGTTTACATTTGTTTGTCCATAAGGCTTTGTTCATGATTTTAAATTAGAGGATCACTTTCTGTGAAACTTTAACAGTTTGCAGTTTTTTTCTTAGTAGTGCATGTTCAACAGTGGGTTGTGGAAGTTTAAAATCTCTAAAAATCTAAACGTAAACACAAATAATATCCTCTATTTTGGTAGTGTGGCCATTTTCACTTTCTCAGGTTACGAAGTCTGTTTATACATCCCAAGTTGTGTAAATTTTAAATTGTTATGTAAAAGGTTACCTACAAGCAATAGGGTGAGCCTGCAATTAATCTTTGCGCCCACTTCCAAGTAGTGTGTATATTATGATGAGTGAAAACCGAGTTGCATATATTTAATAGAACAAACAGTTGAGAATATCTAGTTTGGCAAGTACTTATGTCAGTCCATGCAATCTCAGTATCAGGTCAAAGTAGGGATCAAAATATAAAAGACCATGTTTAAAAGAATAAATGGATGAAAACTGAACGGATGAAGAACTAATTCACTATGTTCAATCTTCATTGAAATTTGAGAATTGCAAGGCTGTAAGTTTGAATGATGAATCTTGTCCATGATTAATAGGAAAAGGCTAATGTGGAATTGAGTTTTGGAACTTTTTCTTCAAATATGAGATAAGGTGTCTAATATTTGAAAAAAGGCTAGTTGATGAAAGGAGTATTAAAATCCACAGGTGTTCCAAAAATAAAATAAATTCATGTTAATAGATGCACAGATCTCACCAATTTATAGAAATGGTTTGAAGGCATAGTAAACTGCAAATGCACTCAATATTCTATTTTCAGTTTCAGGGATAGGGATTACTCTAAAGAATTCGTGATTAGGTCTTTAGTTTTGTCTATGTATGAGATATTACTTTTCTGGCTTTCTCTTCATTAAGAACTTTTAAATTGGGTCCAGTTTGAATATTTCATAATAAGTGGTGTACTTAGCCAAACAAACTCGGTGAATAAAGAGATTATTTTCAGATAATCCTTAGCCACCAAAATTGTTTCTTTCTTTCTCTTGGGGACATTGTGTCTTCTTTCGCTTTCCATCTCATCTACTATGATTCTAATTTATTTTCAGATAACAAATCTGTTTGCTCGACTGATATATTTCCTACCATCTTAAAAGCCTTTGTTGTACAAATTTTTCCAGCTCTCACCAATTCTGAACTACCATTGTCCTATGATTTGTCTCATTATAATTGTTCTAAAAATTCTACCTTTAGTGACAGTTTTGTAATCTCCTTCTAGTGCTTAATCAAACTTTGATTTGTTTCATTCTAATAGTTATATTTTAACTTTTGTTTTGACTGTGGCAATGGTTGGTTTTATGCATTGCCATGGCATTTGTACAAAAGAAATGCTCGTAACATGTATATATTGTATGTACAGTTTCTCAAATTTGATCTGACACTGCTCTTTTATGACCATATGGGAATGGTTTATGGTGAAACTTGCTAAGTGTTTTTGTTTCATTAAAAATGCTGTGCCTTGCTTAATGATTTTCACTTGAGCATTACCAGTAGAAGGTAATGAAATCTCATGCCAAGTCCTGTATGTGCAATCCTTTAAAAAGTTTATTTTGCAATCTCATTTAGTATACAACTACCATGGATTTATCATTACAAATTTCAAAGAATAAGTACATAAAGGACTAAGATGCAACTTAAATGGGGGAGCAATCCATTTTTGTATCTTAAAGTTGAGCTATACAATTGCATAGAAACACAAAGGGATTTCTTATTAAAGATTTTTATCATTCTTTGATTATTATATTTGTTTTATACGAGTTACCATAAGTTTGATCAGTTTCATGTACAGATCTTCGTATATTATAAAGTTTAGACTGAAATGGAGGCATTGAAATCATGTTATGGTGATGGATCTTCTGATTCAGATTCGGAATCTGCACCTTCAGCTCCAACCTCTACTCCCCCAGCAGTATTCACACCATTGCCACCACCTCCTATCTCTCTCCTTGACCCGACAACATTTCTTGGTATTCTAGGTTTTAAGCTGATTTTATTTACTCATTACTAGAATGAAAAAAAGAGAATGAAGCTTTCATCTTGTTGGATAGGTTTAGGCGATCCAATAGGAAATAATAAGAATTGTAAATTTCACCAACCTGAAAATCTTGTTGATGTTACAATTTTTTTCTGAATTCATAAACTCATATTTCTTATGATGAAAGTTTCATTATAACCAACTTTATTTCTTATTATTTGGTAGCAAGCTTTGTTCCTTTTGTAGACAACTATTCATGGTTTTTATGGTAAATGTTCTTTAGATCTGCAGACAGGTCAGACAACAAGAGTTAGGAGCTTCCCTCACGTTGATGGTAACTATGCCTTACATGTTTACATACCAAGTAAGTTAATTGTGATCTTTGAAAGAATTTTTCTTTGTAAAAATATCTTTATATGTTTAAACGTGATGGTTTTTCTGCTGTGGTGATTTTTAATGAATTTACCCTATGCATTTGTCTGTGCACATTAGAATGCCTCACATTTAAATTTACTTTTCACTTAGGCCTATTACTTTCTAAGTGTAACATCTAACCCCAACAACGGAGAGATTAGGTACTCGTTGCCATGAGAAGCATCAAAATCTAAAAGGAAACGAAGAATCCTAAAAACATGAGCTAGGAGAGTTCTGAACAATGGAATAGTGTAATCTCGTGAGTTTTAGCACTTTGACCACTGCCAAACATTGCTCAGCAAAATTTCTTTGTCGAGCAATTTTTCTAATCTTACACATTGTCCATATTTCACTCAGCAAAGATGCTTTGTTGAATGAATCTTTGAGGAGTTTACTTGCTAGTCCAGTTTCATTCGACAACAAAAGTTTGTTGAGCAATTTTTCAAAAATCATCTTAGCTTCTTTTATCTCTTTTGTCTTGGGTTGATACCTTCATCTTTTTCCTCCTTCCAACAATATGAGATTGCATCCACTTATTTTAATTTGGTTATATATCTAATCAATATGAGATTTCCAACAATAACATAATTGTCCTTGTGAGTCTCACCGGTTACCTTTTCTCCTTTTAATTTTTCTCTTAATTAAAATATACTTTTTTCTTGGGGATAAACAAAGGTTTTGAGTTTGGGAGAATTTGATAACAACTCAGATTTGACTTTAATGTTAATTTATTTTTCAAGAGTCATTATGATTCTTTTATATTTGTGATAATTGCTCTAAATAGAAAAAAAGCCATAGTAAAGTAACTTCTGAAAATTAAATCACAAGTAAAGTCAAATTAAGCTATTCTCATACATTCTCATGCAAAGATGATTTCCTTGGTTGCACAAGATATCTATGCCTCCAAATTATTTGAGTCCTTTACAGTTTAGATGTCCTTGTGCCCTGTGATGCATCTGCAACAAGCACAGAGCAAGGTGCACTTGGTCTGGCATTTCAAAGCACTTGTTGGAGCATATTGTGAATGAATATTCTCATATGGACAGCACCTTCACTATAACAAGGTCCTGCCTAGGTCAAGCAACTGGTCCATTGTCTATGTCTGAACTTTCTGCTCTTGACTCCTGGAAATTTCTCGTGTTAGAAACAGGATCACCTGCACGATGTAGTTGTAAAAGTGATATCCTTAAAATTGAAAGGGGCATTCTCAGTTTCAGTTATGATTGTCGTTCCTAGAATTTAGATCAAGTTCAACCACCACATGCAAGGCTATTTTATATTTTATTGTTCCCTTACCAGTACCTTGTTGATTTCTTCATATATTTTTAATAGACTTCACCATGCTAGTAAGTTTGTTCAAAAGCTTTTCATGATAAATTATACAAGGTGCAGCTTTTGTTTACAGTTAACATTTCATCTCCGTCGAAGAAAGAACTATCTGCTTTCTTGAAAAAAGTGTCATCTCGGGTGCCAAATCTTAATGTTGTTGATGTCGATGTCCCATTAAACATCCTGTGCCAACATGATGAGAAGCTCGAACAAGTTGCCTTAGGAAGAGAATTTCACATAAGTTTGGGAAGAACTGTTCCAATACGAGTGCACCAGATTGACTCAGTGATCTCAATGCTCAAACAGAAGCTTCACATCCAACGCCAGTCAGTTTTATTTCTTCTATTCTTCACTTGTGAAAATGGAACAGTTTTTTCTTTTCCACCTTTTTTCCTCATTGTTTCCCTTTGAAGTAGGTATTGGATAGACTTTCACAAGTGGGAGGTCTTTATTAATGATGATCACACACGCACCTTTCTCTCGGTAGAAGTTGTTCAAAGAGGGTTAATAGAGGTATGATTTGTGGCCTTACATTTTCTTTTTGCATGCCCCTGTTACTTGTTTTACTCTTCAATCATACCCCAGTTGGATTTATGTGTTGCACTTGTCGCTTAAATGTGATTGTTAGGGGCTTAATATTTGTACCTTGGTTTGTTTTCTATAAAGCTGCTGATTTAGAACATGTTAATGCTCTCTTGATTCATGTCATTCGTAATATAACTATAGGAAGTTTGGAAAATTGCATTTGAAACTGAATTAAATCATTAGGGTGACGTGAAAAACTAAATTAAATAAAGATGGAAATGTAAATTCTCGAAACTCATAGTTCATCCTTTTTATCTTGTATAGGAAGTTGCACATATATAATTGGGAAAAGACTAGAGATGGGATGAGAACCTCTGGAAAATAGAATTGATATGTGAAAAGACTACTAATTTCTCACTGTTTAATCTTATGCCAATTCATTCTCTCCTTCTAGTTTATCAATTAATATGAAATGTATTTTTTCTTTAAAATTAATTGCAGATTACAAAGCAAATTGAAACAGTCAATACAATTTACAGACTTCATAATCTTCCTGAGTTTTACAAGGTGAGTAGTTTTGTTGAGTAATGCTGCCACCCTAACCACTGCATCATAACTACTGTCTTATCCCGATCTTTTTAAGTTTCTAGGCAAATTCAAAACCGTAATTACGTAAATGAATAAAAAAATTTCAAAATTACGGATATTGGCAAGTCGTGTAGCCCCCACACTAAGGTCATAATAGTAAACATGTCCATATAGTTAATAATTCTTACATCTTTGTATTTACCATTTTTGAATATTAATAAATTGTACTTCTTCCTTGTATCTTGTTATCTAATTTATACAATTTTATCCAAATTATGACGAGTATAAAGTAAAAATCACAAATTTTCTATGGTTAAATCCATCGATTATCAACTCCCATGATCTTTCATGTATTTTACCCATTTTTCCATCCGGTGATCAATTATGATTACACCCGCTGGTAATTGATTATAATAATATTATAATCAATTAACAGTGAAATCGTACATGATTTCAACGTTAAGTAATTGATTATAGTTTATTGTAATCGATTATCCGGACAAAAAATATCTGGGATTTCACAAACTTCACCTTTTAACATATGTCTGAAGTCGTACACCTGAGCACAACTTCTTTGTTTGAAGTTGTGTGGGGCTGCATAACTTGTCTATATGTAATTTTGAAATTTTTTGTCCATTTAGGTAATTACGGTTTTGAATTTGCCTAGAAACTTTAGAACACCGTCTTATCCCTGATTCAATTCTGGTATTTGAACTTGAACTACACTTTACAGGATCCACGTCCGCACATATCCTTGGCATGGTCACCGGGTGACATTGCCCATTCACTGAAGAAAGTTGTTGACGAGGAAATGAAGTACAATGCGGGAAAATCTTTCAAGAGTATTTTTAGCTGTAAATTCAAAGGTATTGAATGTAAGATTGGGAAGAAAGCATATGTAATATGCAAAATTCCCGATGGACAATAATAATTCGTGCTTTCTAAAGAAAATGTTTCCTAAAATGTTGGGTTTTCTTTGTTTGGTGGCAATCTGATCATGAATAGATTACCAGGGAGATGTGAATGTGTAACATAACATCGTTATTTATTCCTTGTGAGTTGTAGACTACACCAAATGCTTGTAGGAGTTCATCAAAGCTTTGTAGAGATTACTTCATGAAATATTATCATTATTGACATATTCAGAGACGAGATGTATGCTCACTTTTCTTCCATTGCATGGTTGTATTTTTTTATTAAATTAAAATTAAAAATAAAAAATTACATCGTTTAAAAAGAAAAGAAGACCATAGAAAAAGTTGAGTAATTGTTAAGGATACGGCAATTGCTTTTAACACCCTATTATTTCTTCTTCCTGTACATCCCGAGATGTGTAAAGACAAAAAAATATGTAAATGGCTATTATTTTCTGCATAGCCATGACTACTAGCTGTGTACACAAAATTACCAACTGCACCTCCACAATAATAAGAAAAGACTTAAAAATCCTCCACCACTGTTATAAATATAAGGGTCCACTATAAAAAAAATTATTATTTTGCGGGGATTATTTTGTGGGGTTATAAAAACTTTTTATAAATTAATATTATTTAAGATCTTAAAAAGAACTATTTGAGTGCTCATAATATTGGAGATTTTAATTGTTTTTTAAGAGGTTTTTAACCTCTCCAATTTATAATACAATTTTTACTATTTTACTTTCTCTTTTACACTAAAATTTTTCTAAATTTGTTACATGAATTTACTCACAACGTACCTCTAATTTCTCATTTCCCTTAAAGATTTTGAAGCAATCATATGATTTTTCTCCGAAGACAACTCTTCCTCCTTTCTCCTCAACAAATGCGGCTCCCCGTAATACAACTCCGTGTAACGTAGTTCATCCTCGCAATGAACAAAGCTTCAAGCAATGAATACAACTCCCACAACGCAGTTCATCGTTGTTTCATGGTCTTTGTTGTCAGGTAGGGTTCACGTGGAGTTTTCATTTTTGGTCATCGTCATAGCTCGTCATCGCATTGCATTGTCTCTTACCCCAACAAGATATATTTCTTTATTTTGAGTATTTTCTAAAGAATTTTTCTGTTTGTAAGGTGTATTGCGTGTGCGTATTCGATAAATCACCAAAGGGCAACATCATGCAAAGAATATGTCATCCCTTACCTTTATTTTCACTGACGTATGCCATCAATGTTACTTTTAATATCTTATTTGTCTCCTTCATTCCTTGAAATGGATCAACATTACCTTACGTGGGAGGTTCCTTGCTCAAACTAATGCATTATATGTGTCATTACAAGTTTTGACTCATTAAACACATTTTAGCATACCTAAACTAGCTAGAATTAGAAATTTTATTTTGCATTAGTTTTTTCAATATATTCTTTGTTTTAGACTTTGATTAGGATCATATTAAACATGTTTAGCTATTAAGATCATGCATTTATGCATTGCTAAATATTCAGACCCAAAATTGCAAACATATTGTGGAGTTAGAATTACAGTTGTTAAAATATTTTAAAATAAAAGATTGAAGTCGTCTTTGTCATTTGTTGGGGATTGAAGTTTTCATATAGCTTAGTCATTATTGTATAACATGTTTGCCTTTCTAATACTTGAACATTTGACTTCCCAATTAAGCTCAATGAGAAATCTACTCTTTCTAATAATATGCCTCTATCTGATCCACTATTGTACTATTGTTATTGTTGAGAATTTAATATATTTCCATTACTTGTCTTAATATTGTTTATGTTGTGAATTAGTTTCTTATTTCTCCTACTACAGTGCATTGGGAAACTATTATCCACATTCTTAGATACCTAGCTTTATCTTTTCCTCATCATCTTCCTTAGACGTTGTATGCTTATTCTTATGTTGTTGATTGAGTTGATTACTTTACTATATAAGTCTATTATAGATTTTGTGCATTTTTTCTTAAAAACCCTCTCTTGTTTCTCATTTCTTGATGAAGTTGAATATTGTGCCATAACTCTAACCATTAATGAGTTACTTTGTTTGCATTGGTTTCTTTCTAACATTAGTCATTTCTTTTTCTGGATAACTCCTAAGTAGTCTGGTAACCAAAATGCTATAAAATTTAGTGATAATTCAATTTTTAACGAGCATATGGAGAAATTCATTGTTCCTAGTCGTTATTTTATTTTTATCATACATCCATTATACTATCTTTCATCTCTTTTAGTAGCTATGCATTTTGTTAACTTATTTACGAAATCTTACACTACTAAGTGTTTTTATGTTTTAACTAACAAACTCTCTAATACATGGTGTTAGTCTTTTTGTTCTTATCATATTAATACATTTATATCTTTATTATGTCTTAGATATATAAATTTTCTATTAAAGTTAATGTTAGAAATTATATTCCTCTCCTTTTCCAGTATCCTTATTTGTAATTTTATTGTTTTCATACATCTTTAGATCCTTTAAACAAAACTATGTGGATGTTGAATTTCTCAATTACAATTAAAATTATAAATTCTTTATCAATAGATATTAGTGGTTAGTTTTGTTAGTAAAAAAAATTAAACTCAAAATCTCTTGTGCTATCGATCTAATTTTATATCTTTCAAATATTTGTTGAAAGAATTAAATTTAGCACTTTTCTTACTTTTTTTTTCCAACTTTTATCATTAAACCAATATTGTAATTTTAAAATTATAAAATTATATAATTAATCTAATTTTTCCATCAACTTATATTAAATATAAACAAAAAAATAATTAATAATATTAATTGAACTATAAGTATATATTAAATATAAAGATTACATCACACAGTAAACTTTTGACCTCACATAATATGTTATAGTCAATTATCACAATATGTAAAATTATTTAACCTCACTTGGGTTGATCAAGATAAGAATAAATGCCTATCACGTAACATAACTACTACACTCTAAAATTTGGTACTTCAGTCTCTTATATAGTACACTTTGAAATTTGATACTTCAATCTTATCTTAAAAAATGTTTCAATAAATTTAATAACGCCGTGAAAGTTTCAAATTTTTATACATATAAACAAAAGTAATATATATATTTATTGAATTCGAATTCAAAATTAAGAAAAAAAGATGAAAAAGTAAAAGAAACGTTACATGGGGATAAAGAACCCTATGACAGTAAATGAGCCGTTGCACAGAAATAATGAACCCTATAAGACAGTGGTGACATTTGTTCTTCATGCAAACAGAAAAGGACAAAATCTCACCTCAGGCTATGTAAATTCATAATTGACGCTTCATAAGCATTTTACTAGCAAACAAGTCTCAGCTACTGCAGCCAGCTCCTTTACATAACTTTATTTGTAATGCTTATTATTCTTTCCCTTTCTTCACTTTGTTTCTTAACGCGTTAAAAGATGCTTATTGAAGAAAGTGCACTGAAACGTATACTTAGAAACATGTAATATTGTGAAGGCGATAACTCCAAGGGAGCCATTCCTTCTATAAATTGAGATCAGAGCAAATGTGCATTCTCACATCACACACACATAGTTACTTTCAGAGTGTTAGAAAAGGTTATTCCAATGGCCACTCTTGTTCTTCATCATCAAACTTCTCCTGCTCAAGATGCTGAGGCTCTTCATCAAGCTTTCAAAGGTTTTCATAAACTTATACCATTTTAATTATTTATTACTTTCTCTGCTCTATCTATGTTTGATGCTTCTAATCATGAATTTATCTTCTTTCTGCTACATCTTGTCATTAGTGTTGATTAACTTTCTTCTGTTCGTTGTTAAGGATATTTTTTGTTACTTATGTTTTACTGTCATGAACCATTTCAGACATTCTTGATATGCTAAATCTATGGCAGATATCTACATTCCTGTTAATATCTTTTATTGTTCTGATTATTTCTCTTTTAACTTAGCAGGGAGAAAATGATACTCTTTTAGTTGAATAAAAAGTAAAAGCTTTCTTGATTTTTAATTTGATTTTCTTAAAATTGGTTTTCTCTTCTCTGTACCAAATGATACACCATGGAATAAGAGTAAATCATGAGTTATTCTGTGCACTAGTAACTTGTGCCAACCGAGTGAAAAGAAAAAGCCGAGGTACTTGAAGAATGATAATAATATAATATCTTGAAAACTATAAAAGATCAGCATAAACCTAACCCATGTTAAATTGTGTATTTTTGCTGTCTTTTTTAGAATAAAGTCATAAAGACATGAAAGTTGATATACATCATTTTATAATTTTTGTACAAAATTGTTTTAATATTTTTATTGAGTTAAATAAAGATATGAATGCACATGCACACACATATCTACTTTATATATACATATATATATATATATATATATATGTATATATATATATATATATATGTATATATATATGTATATATTTTATTAAGTTAATACTATATGAATGTCATGCACATATATCTACTTAATGTTTTATTATTTCATATTAAAGATAAAACAATTGATTTCTTTCTCATTTTGAAAAGCTAAAAAAGTTTTTAAAATTAAAGGAATTATAGAAATATTAAAAAATTGTCCTGTCCCTGTAAATGCAGTCTCAAATAACAAATATAAATCTGATTAGAATAATATATTTTATAGAATGAAAACACAATTGATAACACAATATATTTCCAAGACATTGGTATTATTGAAGACTCTTTAAAGATGTAAGAAAAAACAACATATAGTCCTTGTTATCAAATACCAATACAGAAATTGCGTGTCACTAAAAATTCTTTAATTTTCGTCTGACATGGGATACAAATATACAATGTGAACAAAATCTTTTTGTTTGACTTTGTTCTATACAACAGTCAGTGACGTAATAATATAATTTGTTTTGTTTAATGAGATACAAACATAACTGTGACAAAATGAATATGATGACATGATACTTAAAAGGAAACATGACATTGTTTTTGATGATTTAGGATGGGGTTCTGATGGCAAGGCCATTATAGCTATACTGGGTCACAGAAATGTTCATCAGAGACAGGAAATCATAAAGGCTTATGAAGAGATTTACCAAGAGAATCTCATCAAACGCCTTGAGTCAGAGATCTCTGGTGATTTTGAGGTATCATAACAACACTATCCCATATGACTTTAGAGTATCTAAGTAATTGGTTTTTGATAACAATCATGTGGTTCCTTTATCCTTACATTATGAAGAATTGTGTTCATAAATCAGAGAGCTGTGTATCGGTGGATGTTGGAGCCTGCAGATCGTGATGCTGTTTTGATGAATGTAGCAATAAAGAATGGTCCAAAAGAGTATAATGTGATTGCAGAGATTGCTAGTGTTCTTTCAGCTAAAGAACTTTTAGCAGTTAGGAGTGCCTATCATGATCGCTACAAACGTTCTTTGGAAGAAGATGTGGCAGCACACACCACTGGCCATCTTCGCCAGGCAAGTCATTTTCATACAAATAATTTGAGTGTTTGAAGTCACTTAATGAAATTTTGAATGCTAATGGTCAAAATCTGTGATTGGTTTTGAGCAGCTTTTGGTTGGACTGGTGAGCTCATACAGGTACGAGGGTGATGAGATCAATGTAAAATTGGCACAAACTGAAGCTAATATTCTTCATGAATCAATCAAGGAGAAGAAAGCTAACTATGAAGAAGTTACAAGAATTCTCACCACAAGAAGCAAAACTCAACTTGTTGCAACTTTCAACCGCTATAGAGATGAACATGGATTTTCCATTAGTAAGGTACTGATAAATGCAATACCCATTATATATAACTCATTAATTTCTACATGTTTGATAGCTAAATTTGTTTGTCTATATTTAATTTATCTTAAAGAATGATTAAAAATAATAGTGTATTTTCTTTGCAGAAATTGGTTGATCAGTCATCAGATGATTTTGTCAAGGTATCGCACACAGTCATTCGTGGCATCAATGACCACAAAAAGTACTATGAGAAGGTCAGGTTCTCACTTCCCTAAATGCAAGTTTGAAAACACAACATTAAGAAAAAGACTAACAAATCAGTTTCTTTTCTGTATAAGAAAATAGACATTGTATCATTGTAATCTGACCCTAAAGTTTTGTATTATGAATAGGTTTTACGCAATGCAATGAAAAAGTTTGGAACTGATGAGGATGGGTTGACTCGTGTGATTGTAACAAGGGCTGAGAAAGATTTGAAGGACATCAAAGAGGTGTACTACAAGAGGAACAGTGTTCATCTTGAAGATGCTGTGTCCAAGGAAATCTCAGGAGACTACAAGAGGTTCATCCTTGCACTGCTGGGGAAGCAAGACTAAAGAACTTGCCCTAATTAAGGGCATACCCTAGAAATAATGAGTTTCTGATGTGTTGTTTCATTAGGTCAGTTTGTGTCTTGTTTGAGGGCATATGTGCCTTTTCCTTGAGTTATGTGTCAGTACTTTGTTTTTCTCTTATTTGACAGCATCTATCTATGCTGTTTTCCTTTCAGAATTCCTTTGAGTTATGTTGTCTGTTACTTCATTTAATAAAAGCTCATTATCAAAGATTGAGTTCTTCATATTATATTATATTATATATATATATATATTGACACTGAAGGGACAGGTAAATAAAAAATGTTTTTATATTATATAAATCAGAATGAATATTTTAAATGGGGAGGTTTATTTTATATAGAAAGAAATTAGGATACATACTGTCATTATTCTCTTAATTAAATATTTTTAATATTTTTATATAGGTTTATTCTCTTAATTAAATATAATCTTTCAATGCACTTGTCCTTACATACCTAGGTGACATGTTCTTTTCATTTTTTTATCTTAATCCACGTTTTTTTTACTTTGCTTTATAGGAAGTGTGGTTTGTGTTAAAATCTTCTTGAATTAAAAAGATCCAACACATGTTCAATAGAGTACTACATCAACAACTATAAAGATTATAATTTGTTAAGAGTATATTAGTCTGATTAGGCCTTTTAGGTCTATTAGCATTAGCCATTAGCAATATTAATCCAAGTTTAAGAATCAAAATGAAACCATAAAAGTAGGATATCTCTGAATGAGTTTTTAATAATCTAATATTGAGATTTAATCCATTTAGATAAATCTCTTAAAAGTACAAGAATATGAAAATGAATAAAATCTTGTACCAAAGATATAATCAACAAAATAAAACATAAAAATGTAAAAACAACAGAAATATTCACGATAAAATGTGAACTTGAAACATTTTAAGAAAATCATAAGTAAAATCACTAAAGAAGAAAAAACAATAAACAACTCAAATCAAATCACATAAATGTGTGTAAAACTCGTATTAGTTTCAAGAACTCTATGAGTATACAAGGAATAAAAACATAAATGAGAAACGTGAAAATATTAGAAGACGATGAGGATGAATGAAGATAAATGAAAAGGAAATCATCAGTCGAAACTAAAAAATCCAAGATAAGACTCAAAGATTAAGAGAATTCTAAGCCAATGAGATAAAAACAACTCTTCAATTTCTTAATGATTTACACTAAACTTTATCACCTATTCAAACCATACAAATATGGAAGATAGATCTATAGAGAACTCATAAGTCTTTGATTCCAAGTTTATGTTACATTATGCTGAAACATTTTATAGTTTATCGTAATCTTATTTACCCGTAATTTAAAATCAAATAAAGATATTAGTCTCTAAAAATTATGAAAGAATATTTATTTTCTTTATATAAATTAGGATTTTTATATGGAAAAGACAACTGTTTTAATATTTTTTAAGAAGTCTCTAATAATTTTTTTATTTCTTTTTGTATATCCAATAATTTCACATAATTTAAAAATTGATATAAAAAATAATTTAATATTTTTAAAGACAAAATCCTAACAGAAATTTCAAACTCAAAAACAAACTTATTATCTCGAGAGCTTTAAGGTCAAACACTTTTAATATTTATTGTTTTCTTTTTCATCTCTTCTTTATTTATTGAAGAATTGTTAAATAGTTTAACTTTTAAAAATAGTCGAATTTAAAATAAGTAAAATCTGATGTCACCTGACTTATTTTAACCCATACGTAAAAAATAACAAATTAAAACACACTTTACATCGTATAGAAGAGAAAACTACATGAAAAAGAAAACAATCAGCTTTGATTTTATAAAAAAAATAATAATTTTACACTGCGAGAAACATGAGAACTGATTTTATCATTTTTTTTTCTATAAAATAATAGATAATGAAATTTTAACGACATTTTAACGATATTTTAACATAATTTACGTGTCATTATATATGTGATTGATCTAAAATTATTATACAATTAATAATAATTATTATAAACATTATTATAGACCAATCATAAAGGACACGTAGATAATATCATAAAAAAATGTTGTTAAAGTATTAATTGAAAGTACAAATCCTATGCAGTGGTTGGCAAATTAGGTCGGCACCTAAAATGTATAATTATAAACTATTACTGTCTTTGGCGGGAGGTTCTAACCAAACAAATAAGACAATAATGTACAAAATTAAACTAAAATGAAGTGAAATGGTTTCATCCAGTGGTTTTAACAATCGTCGTACTTTTTATAATCGATAATCCAATTCCTTATTTTTCATAGATAGAATAGGTCGATGATTTCAGTGAGAAAAAGGAAAAAATGTTCTCTAGAATCTTCTCAAAATATTAATTTTAATAGTTCTTTCTTAGTACAATGGCACGTCAATGATTCGTCTCCAATCACTATTCTTCATTTTTTTCAAAGTTTTAATTTCTAACATTATTTTGTTCTCCTCGGCAACTTACAAGAGTGGCAATTGAGAATACATTTATTTTCTAACACATTATTTGTATTAGTTATAATTTATTGATCACTATAAAATTTGTAAGAAAAAAAGAAAATTATTAAGGTCAATTTGTTTTAATTTGCAATTAATTTTAATTAATATTTTTTTCTAAATTTGAAAAGGAGTTGAATTTGATTCTTTTGTAAAGGAAAGATTTTGGTAACGTATCGAAGGTAGAAATAATAAATAGGACGGAAGTAGAAAGTTATCTTTATTTCTAAAATAATAAATATATTTGTTGTGACACCTGGGCACTCACGAGGGCGGAGAGTGATCGCCGGTGTAAGAGATACGAAGTATAAGAGACACAAATAAAGAGCGACTCCAAACTTCCAGTGGAAAGGAAATATGAAAGAATCGAACATACATCGGAATAAGAGAAATCTAGAGACGGTATAAGTATGAAACTATACCGTTGAAGGATAGTTTAAAGGAATTGATTTGACTATTCATATCATCAAAATGCATTTGTTTTTCGGTAGCGTAAACGATAACATTACATTTTTCACTGAAACTCTCAAATATATATTTATTTTTTCACCCACAATGATCAACTTAGTGTGATGTAGGAGTCTAAAATATATTTTAGGTTTAATCCTTTTCGACATCCCTATTTGTGTACGAATGTCTGAGATAGGTCCTCGTTTTCTAAAGTGTATCAAAATGGTCCTTAATTTTGAAAATTGATATCAATTGAGTCCTTCCCGTTAAGTTGGCTGGATGGCGTTAAAAAAATTGATGAGTGGGATACTGAGATGACGAACGAACGCTCGTCCACCAGCGAACGAACTCTCGTCGACCTCTTACTGCTGGACTACCGTTCGTTTCACACTGGACGACCGTTCGTTCGGTGGTCGACGAGCGTTCGTTCGTCATCTCAGCATCCCACTCATCAATTTTTTTAACGCCGTCTAGCCAACTTAACGGAAAGGACTCAATTGATATCAATTTTCAAAATTAAGGACCATTTTGATACACTTTAGAAAACGAAGACCTATCTCAGACATTCGTACACAAATAGGAATGTCGAAAAGGATTAAACCTATTTTAATATATTTTAGAGGACATAGTGAACACAGAAGCTATTGTATAATATGTTCAGTTTTTAAGAATATATATATATATATATATATATATATATATTGAAATATTCAAATTTTTTTATATTAGGTTATGTATCATCGTGTTAGTATGTTTGAATTTATTTGGAATAAAACAATTATAATTTATCATGTGAGTGTTGGACATTGTTAAAAAGTTGTTAAAAAGAAAATGGTTAAAAAAATATTTTTCATATATATAACTTTGCAGCTGTGTGTATAAATTTAATTAGCCAGAAGCTTAGAGTAAAAGTAAACAATTGAAGCATGGCTACATTGGTTGCTCCTCCCAACCACTCTCCTGTGGAAGATGCAGAATCTCTGAGGAAGGCCGTGAAAGGTCAGATACTGACATGATTCATCATATTTCCAAAAATTCATTTGATCATAGGTTTACATATTTTGAGTCCATCATCAAATTTCCAATAATTTGGTAGGAACTTGGAATAGGTGATGAGCATGCCAGATTTTTCAAAATTGTGATTTATACAAAAAAGACTAAGATTAAAGCAATGGATTCTGAAAACTTTGTAGGTTGGGGAGCTGATGGAAAAGCCATTATATCAATACTAGGCCATAGAAATGGTGCACAGAGGACCCAAATCAGAGAGGCATACCAGAATCTCTTCCAAGAGGATCTCATCAAACGCCTTGAATCCGAGCTCTCTGGTGACTTCGAGGTACACGAAATTGGCACTGGAAATCTCAGAAAAAGTTTCGTATTATTATTGTGAAATCCAACTGCTAAGAAAAAGTTAAACACCATATTGCTTTAAAGTCGTGGATTAGAAGCTATGTCAATCTATCTTACTAATAATGTAATTAATAAGTATTGTTGTGTGGGTTTTATGTACGAAACAGAGAGCAATGTATCGTTGGATATTGGAACCTGCAGAACGTGAGGCTTTGTTGGCCAATATAGCCCTTAAGAGGGATGAAAAAGGCTACCAAGTGATTGTGGAAATTTCCTGTGTTCTTTCACCTGAAGAGCTTTTTGCTGTGAGACGTGCCTACCACAACAGGTTCAAACGTTCCATGGAGGAAGATGTGGCTGCTAATACCACTGGCCATCTTCGCCAGGCATGTCTTATATAATTCCACAAAACTCAGATTGAGTTTCTTCTTGTGATTCTTCCATCTTAATTGAGTTTTGCCTCCATAAGTTTTAATGCAGAACACTATGATTAACTGAATGAAACTAATTTTCACTGGAAAGTTTCACCCAAAATATATACATTTTGTAATTTATACACACTTCATATTTTGCATTTGAAGAGAAAGAAGTCAACTGGTGAAATGATTTAGGGTATTTATTCATGATCTAATTAGGGTTTGGTTAATTTGTTTCAGCTGTTGGTAGGGTTGGTGAGCTCATTTAGGTACGGTGGCAGTGAGATTAATGCACGATTGGCACAATCTGAAGCTGATGCACTTCATGAGGCTATCAAAAACAAGAACAAAAGCAATGAAGAAATTATTAGGATCC
Organism: Vigna umbellata; assembly: GCF_029865625.1. Classification (NCBI taxonomy): domain Eukaryota; kingdom Viridiplantae; phylum Streptophyta; class Magnoliopsida; order Fabales; family Fabaceae; genus Vigna; species Vigna umbellata. The sequence continues at coordinate 9,177,364 of NC_142173.1, forward strand.
TTACCACCAGGAGCAAGACCCAACTTGTGGCCACTTTCAACCGTTACAGGGATGATCATGGCATTGCCATTACAAAGGTACAACATGGAAGAACCTCTTATTTACTTTCTTCATGTTAAGATTTCATGATGTTATAATTATGTTTTAGACAAAAAAATGTCTTCCATGATGTGTGTCTGTGTTTCACGTGTCATATGTGTCGGGACACAAGGAGACGCCATTTGTAGGACCTGATAGCAGAAATTTTTTGAAGAACTAGTTTTCTTAGCTTGTTCCTTTTTCCATTTGCAGAAACTGTCCGATGAAGGGTCTGATGAGTTTCATATGGCAGCCAATTTAGCTATTAGTTGCATCAATGATCATAAGAAGTACTATGAAAAGGTGAAAATCTTATGTGCTTCTTTGAACATGACATGATGAAATACATTTGTCATACAAAGAATTGTTACTCTGAATCCATTATGCAGGTTCTGAGAAATGCCATGGAAAGTGTTGGAAGTGATGAGGAAGCATTGACGCGTGTGATTGTGACAAGGGCTGAGAAGGATCTGAAGGAGATCAAAGATGTGTATTACAAGAGAAACAGTGTTCATCTTGAGCATGTTGTGGCCAATGAAACTTCAGGAGACTACAAGAAGTTTCTGCTCACTCTGATGGGCAATGATGACTGATTTACTTATTCTAAGGATACAATACAACACATATTTAACAGATTTCATAGTATCCTTTTTTACAGAGTGACCTTTGTTGTATAAGCCATGGTTATGAATTGTGGTTTGAAAATTGCAATGGTAACCATGTGTTGTTTTGGAAAGCTTTGCTATCACCTTAGAATTTTTGCAACATTGATCTTAATTTTATAATTTTTTGCAATCAAACCAATTAAGTTGGTTTAATATTTGTTAAATAAAAGAAATTCAGGTCAAATATTTATTGAATACATAATTTGCAAATCTAATCAATTGGAACTAAATTAGTAATTTTTTTAATTAATTATTATTTCAGAATTTTATGTCACTATATTTTTTTATGTAATTTAATCATAATAAAATATGTGAAATATTTTTAGTGATAATTTAAAATCTCATTAAAACTCATTGTTGTACTTACTCTCAACCACAACAAATTACAAAGTAAGAAAAAGTAAAACAAAGCCTCTTACATATTAGTACAAGTTTTACAAGGAAACTACCTTTACTTATACAACAACTTTTACTAGCAATTATATATGTTAAGCTACGTAGGAGTGACTTAAATTTGTGTGAAATTGATTCCATTAAAGAATATTTAAATTATTTGGTGTGAGTATTTTTTTTTTCCATTAAATGAATTACTTTCATGGATACTTTTCTTTTGGTACTTTCGTATTCAAACTTATACTTGACTAGATTTTGGATCATGTGTTACTTAGCCAACATCTTAACATAAGAAGGTTGGTTATGACTTATAAGACTTTTGAACACATTCCTTTGATGTTCTAAGAATAGTAAGAGAAAGAAAACTTATTTAAAAAAATTTAACTAAGCAAGCATCACTTCCAGACAAAGAATATACAAACGGTTACTTTTATATAGATCCTAAATCAAACGGTTAACTCTTGTATATTGTTGATTTCCTAGTGTTAGTTTCTTTACTTTTATATAGACCCTAAATCAAACGGTTAACTCTTGTATATTGTTGATTTCCTAGTGTTAGTTTCTTTTCAAAACATATTCACTTTTGGTTGATATATGCTTTAACTCAAATGATTTTCTAACAATTATTGCTTTTACTCCTATGATGTTCTAACAATACCAATTTGAGCATACAAATTCAAATGACCCATACATTGTGTCAAAATTATCCTTGGGATGCATTCTTAAGAAATTCTTTCACAACTTTTAAACTTTGTAATGTGTATTGTGTTGAACATGTGTATTATGTATCTTGGATTTAGTGTTCCTTGCATTTTATTGACTATGGCTTGTGTTCATGTTGACAATACCTTAATGTTATCTTCATCTTGCATTTCATACATTTTTGTCTCATCAAGATGTGTATTTTGTTAGCATTATTTTAAATATAAAATAAATATTATAGCATTTTCAGTTTCTATTTTTAAGGAACATAAAGTGGTCCATTAAGCCATTATTTTTATCCTTTTAACTGCATAGAGGTTATGGAGCCGTTATTGATTTTTAAACGTAAAGCTCATTTATTTTGAAACCTGTGATGGCCAGACTTTATATAAGGGAATGGGTTACTCTCAGTTTTGATTACTAAGCTTACTCCTCTATTCAGAAAACACATCATCGAGTTTGAGTGAGTTAAGGTTTAGCAAAACAAAGTTGTCTGTGTTTGGATTACAAAATTGCAATGGCAGGAGGTACGCACATTATTCTTTCATTTTTTGCTTCCGCTGTTTTTGATCTGAATGTGTTACTGTAATGTTAATATAACATGTTTAGGTCAATTTTATACTCTACTATTTTATCATGTTTAGCATTTTGAACTTATTGAATCATAAACTTATGTACTTTATCTCTCTTTGATGTATATTTTGCTTGGAGAGTTTCTCTTGTCTTGCTATGCATATAGTACTTTTGTCCAATCTCCAAAGACTGTCTAATAAATACATTTAAGCATCTTATGTTAAGTCTAATTTCTATTTCACACTCAAGTAGTTTTCTAGATATACAAAACTATATTATTATTTGTTAACATCAAAATATGAGGATCTTCAACATGATATACAAATTAAGATTTGTATTTTATTATAAAACTCATACATGCCTTAACAAAAGAAGACAATCATGAATGACTTTATGTCTTTGTTGTAACTAAGAAATACCAATTGCAATCAATTATCGTTTTGAAATAAAGTATTGGCCCATACAGACACTACAAATAGTCATTGTTCACCATATATGTTAGTAAATTTATTTTATTATAATATATATTATCTATGACGTGTCACTTGAACATCATAATATCTTTACATATACTCTGACCGGGACCTCATATTAGAAGAGAACACGTAGGTGAAGTTCCTCAAAAACATATTGGCTTGAAGAGTGTAAGTAGACAAATTGAAAGAGCATGAGTACATCTCAACCTTTTATAAGGACACAATCAAATACAAGTACATTGTTTATTGCAGAGAGATTAGTACTATAAAAAAACAAAAAAGAATGGGTGTGAGAAAAAATTTCCCTTACATAATTTTAACAACCTACAAAGCTCTCCGTACAGTATCATATGTCATCTATCCGCAAATCTCAACTTTAACAGATTCCATCTACTTGCAGATAGAATAAAACAAAAGGAAAAAGGAACTTGCAGCTAAAAGCAGCCAGTTTTCTCCAACTGTCAAGTGCTGATCAACATGTTTTCTTCTCTGAGTTCAATCTCAAATGGTAACAATTAGCCCTTTGCATGTATCCACTGGGTCGCCAAGCCATGGTAGCATAAACCAAGACAAAGCAAGGGATGACACTTATACATAGAACTGTCTCAGGGGGCTCTGGTTGCAAGTAAAGAGGGAACAAGAAAACTGATAAGAGAAGATGAAAGATAAATAACACTACTGCCAACGTTTTGTTATCTAAGAGACTCATTTCTTCTCTGAGGAAAGCCAAAACCATAATGAAGAGAAAAAGAGAAACTCCCCTTTTATTACCTTCTCAGATTCTTCGATTTGAAGGTTGTAATTTATCTCATGTAATCTTATTTCACCAACAACAAATGTACAGTTGACACGTTCATTCTTTAATGTTGTGTCGGAAATATTAAAGCGTTTTTACCCAACACAGGATAAAAAACGTTTCTACTGCTTTTATAGTAATCGAACTGACAACCTTCGATGAAATGGAGGGGGCACTGTTACAATGTAATGTTATAGTGTGATTTTCCTTAGGGGAGAGATGGCAGGTTAAACCTAAAATTTGAGAAACTTGATGAAACAGTGCTGTATTTTCAACAACACGATAATAATACAGAGTTGGGGACCAGTTGGTCCCATTAAGGAACAGGAAGAGGGAAGAAAAGATACAAAATTAAAATTCAGTAATCCAGAAAGCCAGATTTCTAGAAACATTTATTTACAAACCATTTTCTAAGAGTCGTGATTAATTTAGCACGGGTAATAATGCAGGTAAAAAATTACACAATCTTGTGTAACACTCAGAATTATTCTGAAGAGAAGCTACCGTTCTCATGATGACTGTCTCTACTGGTATCACTTATTTAACAATGTTCGGTGCAAGTTGGGGCCAGCCTCGGGACATAACGGTCACTTGTTGAAACAGAAATTATTCCTTTAATTGCTGTCTGCTTTGGTAGACAAGGCGTAACATATGTGGACCATCTGCATAATATGCTATGTAGTACATACAGAGTAAAAGCAGCTTCACGTCAGATCCATATTCAGAACCCTGCACCAGAGAAAATGAACACAACAAATTACTTCAAAGATTTAAAAAATAAATCGAAAGTGCGAATGCTATATAGTGCTGACCTGTAAGCAACTTTGGAAAAGAAAATATTTCTTATGTATATAAGCTTCTGAGGCTCATTTTTTACAATTCAGAGTCTCCTCGATACTCCTAATTATAACACTCATGCTGCCACCGCTTTCCAATGCTTTAATAGCAGCTCGGTGCGCAGCTCTATGCCACTTGAGCAAATTATATGACTGCAAAACTGACCATCTTGCTTGGTTGGACATCTGCCCAAATACAAGAATGTCAAAGTTTAAATATTAATATCACAAAATACAAACCACCAGAGCAGATGTATCAGTTGTGGAAAGACCTCAGCTGTTGACAACGGAGGATCAAGAAGAAGACAGATGCCTCTAAATAGATTTTCATCATTTTCTCCACCCTCTGCCTCACCGTATACAAGCGCTTCAGCTGCAATACCAGCAAAAAGTACCATGCAGTACCTAAACCATTGGTTAGTGGTTGGTTGCATTACATAAAGCACCAGTCTCACTTGGAAAAAAATTCGGGATGGGGGGTGGAGGAGGAGGACTCGGTCCAAAACTTTCAGCAACAAGTTATTATGTTTCATATGTCCATCAACATAGGGCTAAATGGGCCAGAAGACAAGCTTGTATGTGCCTACTGAGATAGTGACCAGAATTGAAACAGGAATAGTGAATTAATACCTGAAGAACCTATAGTTAGGAATAAAACTATTTAACTTCACCATTACAGTTATTAATGGGAATAAGATATCAGAATTCGAGGACAGAGGTGCCTCCCAGAATAAAGAAGAGAAGGAAATCTCATTATATTCTGTATATATCTCTCATTGATAAGAATTAAACAAAGGATGAAGACACATGAAAACGAAAAGAAATAGGATTTCTGATATTATCCCTAACAAGGAGTCTGAAGATACAAGATACAACAAAGATCTTTGTTAAGCCTAAATAAAAATATGGTGGTGATCTTTCATGAATATATCATATGGTATGGGGATGTAGAGTAAATGATTTCTATTATGTGTCTAGTAAGCCCTAAGCATATGGAAATTAAGTTGTCTAATGTGTTTGCCATTTAGAGTGGAAAGTAATATATTTTGCATATTTGAACTTCATTTTCGTAACTATTTCTTCTATTTTTACCAATTTTTCTTAGTACAGGTTAATCCTTGGCTGTGCTTGTGTTGTAGGCACATATTTTGTGTCAAAAGAGTACTTAATCCATTAAAAAGAAGCTACAAGATCTCTCTGAGGAAGCTCAAGTCTCAAGATATTAGAAAAAAACAAATTATAGAAGTTTTCATTACGCATGACCATGGCATCTAGAGGCCTGGTTGTGATCTTCTCTCAAAGCTTATTATAACCATTATTTTAAAGGCAGGGTCGTGATCTTCTCTGAAAGCTTATTTTTCTCAATATCAAAATGTCCAACCATGACATTCACAGGAATGACCATGGCCCGTGGTAGAAAAATGTCACCCCCATGACTTCTTTCTAGGCTTTCTTGTTCTACATTTTAATTGCAATTTGGGCCCATAACTCTCTTACCCAATGTCTTTAAATAGATTATTCCTCTCTAGGCTTAGGCTCTCTACATTTTATTCTCTATTAAGTAGATACCAAAGGAGACCATGGATACTTCTCTTTTCTAGGTTTGACATTTCTGTTACTTTACTTTTTCCATGACTATGAGTGAGTAGTGTCATTATTATGGGATTAAGGCATAAGTTGACGAATGTTGAAGTTTAATTTATTTTTTTCTACAATTTCTTTTCATTTCTCCTCCTGATTTCTCTTCTATTGGTTTTCATCTTTGTGATGCGATTAACAATCATTTTTCATTGTCATAAATGCTTAGGAAAGGACCAAGAAGTGAATCTAATCATTGGAACTAAAAGGGAGGAACCTAGATTTACATCACAAGTGTAGATTTAATCCTTCAAGGAATCAATGAATTAGCAAAGAACCTGAAAGTTTTCTTACATCAATTTTATCCCAATTAATTTGCTTTCCTAGTTCCATTTTAAATTTTCTGCTTGAATTCTTTATTTCACAATCAATACCCAAATTCAATTAACTTCTTTTCCTTTTAATTTACATTAAATCGAAATAATTACAAAGCCAAAAAACACTATCAGATAGTTGATTACAATCGTGCACTTGTAATTTATTGTATCACTGGCAGAAAGTTGTATTGTAATGCCACAAAATGTTAAGGCCTAGGTATTGGAGTTGGGCATAAAAAGGCTGAAGGAATGGCATTTATTAAGACAGGAAATGAGGTGAGGGGATGATGAGCTAAGTTATCCATGTGGTTCTAAATTTGTTGGAATTACTAGCTAAACCCCTATTGGAACTTGTAGCAATTAATTTCAAATTTATGCAGAGTTATTTTTGTACCTAGAATATACCATGATTATACTTAGAACTAAAATCATACTTGTAAACACAAAATTTGTCAGTGCAAATAGATACTATCTCAGCTGAGTAACTCATTTAAGCTACTCAGAAATTTCATCATCATAATGTCTAAAACTTTCTAATGTATCACTATAACTAAAAGCTATAATGTTATACATACCTATCAAAAGTTGTACCATCAAGTCGGCCTTCCGCAAGGTTATTGGCAAGTTTTTTCATCCCAAAATTGAGTCCCTGCCTGAAAAACAAGGATTTACTGCAAGTAAAGTGATGTTGAACAATTAAAGAAAAACTTCAAGATTCAGGATTTCGTATTTGCTACAATACAAGTAAATAATGAAGCACATTATGTAAAATATTATTAAAGTAGAAAAATAGGAAATAAGAACAAGACTTGTACTTGTAAGTGTACAAGTGTTAACAAATACAAATAATTCAAAATCAAAGATACTGCAGATTGATCACTAAACTCGTCAATGCATTAACCAATCAATGTAGTCAATTTTCAAAAATCGACGTAAGATAATGAATGAAAAATATTCAATCATATTTAACACACAAATAATTGTACACTGCAACGAAAGATTAAGAGGAAAAATAAACTGTCCTTGAATATTAAAATACCTGTCCTTGAATGCCCATTTGCATTGCAACTATAGGGTCTAAAATCACCCCCCGAATTGGGCAACCCATTAGGTAAGCTGAAATTGCATTATCACGGACCTTGTAAGACGGGTAGCCAATTAATCAAACATAATCCAAATTGTATAACCCCACATGTGACCTTTAAAATCCATCTTAATAAACAACACTATTTACCTGTCACTAGATGTCCAGCTTCATGAACAAGAATTCGGCGCCTAAATGGTGGCCAGTAACTTGAGATTTGAGCTAAACAAGTACCGCCGAGAAAGATGGCATCTGCAGCTGCTAGACCCAATACCACTGCAAGGTTGGGCCTGAGGTCAATTCCTTGTGATATAAGAAAGGAAACCGCACCAAGAAATGCAGCCAAAACAATATTTGAACCATCTGAAAGACCCCACTTCTTGGGAGCAAGTTTAGTCACTGCCCAAAAGAAAGGAAAAATTATAAAGTATAACCATTTTTCTGCAGCATAGAATTGTATAAAAGGTTACTTGTCACAGCATAACATAACTTAAAAAAGAACTTTTAGCAATTTATAGCTAAGGGCAAAATATTGTGTCACAAATTCATATTTTTACCTTCTAAACCAGTTGAGTAGCTCAAGACGTCTGGTGTCACTTTCCTCGGTCCATCCAAAACTATACAAGACACCAGAAAAAGGGGGAGAGAAGATAAAGGAAAAATAATACCTGTTAGTGAGTGCATGAAAAGGCTTCACTAGAATGATTATAGAAAATTGTTAGAATCTTGTAAATATAGTAATAGTGGATATTAGGATTTATTAGTCTTAGAGAAAATATCATTTAGTGTGCTCATATAATTGATTATGTGAGTTTTCTTGCTAAAAAAATCACCAATTTCAGTGGGGAATAATCGATTATTAATGCATGCATGCTAAAAGTATGAAACGGAATTCCAATTTCACCAAATGACCCTACTCTTTATTCCTACCATGTGTAATTTAACATAATATGGAAACAAGGACAGCACAATCGTCGCCTAAATAAACCAATTACCATCTCTCTTGTATTCCATCAAATTAACCACAGACACTTACAAACTGTCTACTAAGATCTCTCCTCTTTTCACCTCTCTTATCTCAATCCAAACAATCTCATTTTCTACTCCAGTTCTTTTTTTTTTTCTTTTCAACTCACTCACTTTCTATTTCCCAATCCAAACAAAGTGTTATTCTCTGTACTATAAAACATTCCTTTTTACTCCCCGTATATATCATCTTTTAACCTCAATCCTCAACCTAGAGACTAAAATAGATTAAAAGGAAACGCACAGGCACTAAAATGCAAGTGCCGTGACTAAGGGAAGTTTTTATAAACATACTAACTATATAAATAATCAAGCAGAAGCAAAACTATCTTAACATTACTTATTACTAGTAATTACTGATATTATCTCGGAAAAGAAGATGACCAAAACTCACCAATGTTTCTGCATTTTCCGAAATTGGGCAAGAAACCCCTATCTTTGAGGAACTTGTAAGCGTTAGCAACAAGCTTCATGTCGTCAGCGTTCAAGCACGTGTCTAGAACCTCCCAATCCCTCTGCGGCCCGAACCGTTCCGACTCGAGAAATCGTAGCCGAGTCAACTCAGTTGCCGGAGAAACGCCCTCGACGAGCGGCTCTTGGCGTTCCCTTTCGAGGGACTTCAGGAACCTCAGAGCTCCGGCAAGGTCCTTCCGCTTCACCGCCTCCTCGTACTCCCGCCATTCTCGGAAAGCTCTGCATAGAGGAGTCGCAACAGGGAAAGTGCGGGAAAATCCGAGGGAAAATGGTTGGGGCACGAGAAAGTGAGGGGAAATTTGGAGGTTAGGGAAGAAGTTCGAAACGGCCATGAAAACAACACGAGAAAAAATGATAGTAGTGTGTCTATTCAATTATTCCAAAAACTGTTAAATCAATTATCAATTATATGTTTATGAAAAGAAAAAAAATTACAGTAATATTCTTTTTCTTTTTTTTTTCTATTTAAAATAACTGTCTACAAATTCAAAGAGTTCCTACCAATGATTAATTTACATCATTTTCACAGTGGTTTGGATTAAAGGTCCGCCTTTAATAATTTTTTATAACTAAAGTAAGAAAAAAAATAACTTGTTTACAGATTAATTTATAAAAATTCTATTATATTTTATGTAAACTAATTTTAGTTAATGAAAAGGTTTATTTTTATAAATATTTATGTAAAATTATCTAAACAAGACTTAGATAATATTTACTTGCACGGGTTCATGGTTAAAATTTTGGTTAAATATATTTTTCACTGTCAAATTATTGACTAAAATCATATTCTATTTTTATTATAAAATATGTATCAATTTTTTCTTTACATTTTATAAAAGAATGTATACTATCTTTGGTAGCAAAGAATAGTTAGGTTAAAGTCTCTCTCCTTACTACAATTATGTCCTTACTACAATTCTCTCCCCAATTATAAGAGACCTAGAGGTGGATTTAGATGTGATGAACTTGGTAATGGTGTACCTCACCTCTTACTAGGATAAAATTTGTAAGATTTTAAAAATTTTAATAATTAGAAAAATATTATTATGTATTATTATATATTAGTTAATATTCTTGAATATTGTTATATTATTACTTGGGGACAGTAACGAGTCAGGTTGTGTATGGATAATGTCTACCAGCAACCCGATCCGTAAAATAAAAATTTCTCATGTAATCCACTTGTTATCCGCATGAGTACTTGTTTCAAAAATACCCATGGATATTTTAAAATTTGTGAGTATATCGCAAATATTAAAAAATATATATTTTAAAAATAAAAATTTTAAATATAACTACAAAAAATATAAAATTTCATATAAAAAAATAAAATATAAACTAAATATTTATTTGTAATTAAATTTAATCTGATAAATTATAAATTAATTTTATTTTAAATTAAATAAAGTATAAATTGAATTATTAATTTTATTTTATGTGGATAATAGGTACTCGCGGGTCGGATAGTATAATATCTTCACCCGACTCATTTATAAGCGAGTATTAAAATACCCGTTATCTGCAACTCGCGGATAATAATTACCCACGGATACCAACTATCCATCGTGCAGATATTCGTGGATTCAAATATTTTTGTCATCCATAATTGTTACAAATAAAAATATATTTTGAGATATTTTTATATTCATTTATATATTATTATTAGATAATATAAGTAAGAATAAAATATTAGGTTTACAAATATATGGTTGAAGGGACGGAAGGAAGAAGTGAAAAGTGAGAGGTAGGACAGCTTACATTTTTTTTTCTTGTTTTCCTTAAAGAAGTGAAAAGTGAGAAGTAGGACAACTTACATCTTTCTTTTTCTTGTTTTCCTTTTTGTTTTTTTGTTTGTATGTGATGTATTATTTTATGAGTTTAAATTATGAAATAAATATTGCTTAATATGATTGTGATGACATGTAAATGTATGTTTGTGTAATGGTGACTCAATGAAAGGTAGGCATTATGTTAGTCTTTAGTGATGAGTATGAGTATTCACTTCGTCCACAATGTCTTGGATGCAATTTTAACTTTAAAGTATAAATTTTTAATTTAGCCCTCAAGATGGGAGGTTTATTTAAATTTGTTAAACAATAATCAATTTTATCCATACTTTAAAGTAAAAGTGTGATTACTTCATTTCTTATTTTCTAAAAACATAATAATGGTTTCCTTCTTCATTGGGAATTGTGATTTGTATTAATAAGGATTATTTAGGAGCCATATATGGAACTCATGTATGAATAAAAGTCATAAAATGAGATGCTCCCAGGTTTCAAGGGAGAAAAAAGAACTGTTGAACTCAAAATGTGTTTCTTAAATGTGATTTCAATATGAAATTCACGTTGATTGAAAAAAGACAATATCTGGTTCAAGAATTTTGAAAGATATTCTTGTACACGATGATATGTTGGTTGCAAAACTAACGCCAAGTGCACCCGTCATGGTGCTAAATTTATTCACATGAAAATGAAAAATCTTCATACATAGTGATAAAATTATACACGTAAAAATGAATTAAAAAGTAAAAAAAAATTATCAAAACAATATTTTACATAATAAAATAACTAACAAATAAAGTATTAAAAAGGCTAAAAAAATTAAAACAATTGCACAAAAAAAATGCATAATTAAAGATATTATAAGATAAAAAATACCTTCGATTTCCAAATATAAAAAAGTCGAATCATTGAAAGATAATAAAAATCATTTTAACAAAACAATTTTTTTTCAAATAAAAAATTAAAAGTAAAAAAAGAATAAAGAAGATAAAGTTTTATATCATCTAATAAACGAAGAATTGTAGCAATTGAATATTTGAAATTGAAAATCAAACTTTTTATATGAAAAAATAAACTATAACTAAAAATATTAAAAATGAGTAAAAATAATCAAAAATAAAACCTAAAATCTATTTTATTAAAATTGATAATACATTTTGTAAATATAAACTAAAAAAAAGCATGATAAAAATTGTTATAAGATAAAAGTATCACAAAGATAAATTTTGTAAATATAAACAAATCATACAATTAAAAGAAAGAATATATATATATATATAATATATATATATATTATATATATATATATATATATATATATATATATTAGGTTGACTAATAAACTACATATACTTTAGGAGTTTATACAACAACAAATGAAGACTATGTATATATTGACACAAGTATAATAAGTTTTTCGTCAAAAGAAACGAATCGAATTATAGTCACAAAAACAATCGAGAGAAAAAATATCCAAAAAAATTCCATAATAAAATATGTTCCAAATTTTCTAAACGTTATTAACCAAAAAAAAACCAAATATTTCTATTTAACAAATATTAAAACTAAATTAAATAAAAATATATATAAAAACTAAAATAAATCATAAAAATAAATATAAATATCAAATTACTAATTAAAAAAAAAAACTCTCATAAACACTAGAAAATCAATAAAGTAGCTAGTAACCTCTTTGACTAGCCTATTAACTTTACCAAACACACTCTCAATATTTTTCTAAATTCATTTTTATTTATTACCATTTTTAAATAACAATTATAAATACTAATCTTCTTAAATAATAAATAATTTCGCTACTGAATTAGAAAAAAAAACATATTACATAGTCTTTGATGTCATCTTTTACCAATTATGTCAATTACATTGCCTTATCTACATTACAAACCATTTTGTAACATTTTTATTTCTGAACTAATTTGAAAGAAAAAAAGCTTCATTAACTTGTATCCTTATAATATACCTTTCATTTTATTTCTCTTCCTTTTAGTTCATTTTCTTCTACAATTAAATTCCTTTTCGTTTTGGTATCTAAATTCCAAGGTTGGTTTCAGAAACTCCACGGGATAGTTTGGCAGAAGGAATCATTTATCTAAGAACCTATAAAACTCGTTTTTCCCCCCAAAAAAAAGTCATCTTAATCGTCTTACTTTTACAGTGTTCAATATGTGATTTAACACCAAACTTTTGGTAATTTAAGTTCAGATAGGAAATTACTTACAATACTTCTACAGGGAAAGTACTACATTATTTCATTTTTGTGTAAGAGATGCATCTTTAATGATTGCATTCCAGTGAGCATCATCCCATTGATCTCTGTAATTTTCTAGCGTGCCAAGTAATAAAGGTTTGATGCTCTCTAAATACATTTCCTCTCTCCAGGGCTCTCTAGGAAGCAAACCTACTTCAGCAGCTAACCAATTGCAATAGCCAACCTAGAAGAAAATTTTGCAAATGTGTAAAGATAATCAGAAAGTTAATGTTTGGCACCTTCATTAAAAGAAAAACAAAAGGTAACAAATTTTGAAAAGAAACATCATTTAGTATGTCACTTTCTATGAAAGAGTATATTTTTACCAATAAAGGGTGCAAATGAGTGAAGAGAAAAAAAGATAACTACAACATGATCAAGAAAGAAAAGTTATATATTGTTTCACAAACTACTTTACATTTTAGCATTTTCCAATGTGAAAACATTGGAGGAGTTCTACCAAAGAAGTTATGTCATATTTTAGAACTGAACAAGATTGAATAGTTAGAGTAACAACCAAATCAATGTTCATGAAACATTTAGAGTATTTGAAGACCAATTTATGACAAAACTGATGCTACAGATAAATCTTACCAGACTACATGGTTTACTTTTCAAACTGCTAAAACAAACACACGCTTGTGAATGCTTAAAGATCTTTCAGTATTCATCCCACAAATATTACTGGAAAAGATAAAGAGGGAGAAGTACCTCTTTAAAATGCAAGTAATGAGTCATGTGTCTGGGAAATCCATCTTTTTCTATTTGTTGATAGTATTCCTCAACATAAGCCATCATCTCCTTTTCAGTTGGTAACAGGACCTTACCAGATAAAACACGTGCTACCCACTTGCATTGCAACTCCGTCATTTGGAAGATGATGTCCTGATCACAGTAAATTATATACATTTCAACATACAAGCAATATAATTTTGGTAAATTTTCCGACATGGCATTTTTTTATGATGATAAAGTCCAGGTACACGTAGACTTTGAAGTTATACTTTTGAGACTAATGCTGATTTTACATCTAATTCTTAAAATCTAGGAGAGACCAGAAAGAAGAGTGTGAGATAGGATAACTGATGTGATGAAGAGTGTTAGACATCTTAGATATCTTATCTTTTATCTTCTGCTTATATGGTATTATTTCCTTCCTATCATTATTTGTATTTTGGACTTATCTCATATTTTCTTTATTATAAATATAGTATCCTACGTGTATTTTCTACACAGAAAATTAATCCTATACCTAGTTTTTACTATATTCAATAAAAAGAGATACAGAAAAAAATGAGTTGTCGGAAGGAAATGTTGTAAAACTTTGTCGAATGTACTCTTGTTTTCAACATGGGAACAATTGTTTTCACAGTGAGTTATGGCGTTACAAGAAGAGAAAACTGTAGCCAATTACCTTTTCAGGAATACCAATGAAAGAGAGCCAAGGAGCCAATGCAGGAGGAAAGACATGCTTGTATAATGGGCCAACACGATTATCCTCAATGGTCACTATTCCATTTGTTTCAAGAAATGGATACTGATGTTTGTATCTGTCAAAAGTAAGCCATAGATGATGTAAGCAACCAACATCAGAATATAGGTCTTCTTGGCTCTGGTTTTCTTTTTCAAACTATTTTCAAATCAATTCTGAAAAAAACAAATTACAAAATCGGTCTGAAGATCAAAAGTTTGAAAAAAAAGTTTAAAATGAAGTCATGGCTATAAGATCAAATCTCTATTTCAAAATAGTTCATTAGTGAAGCAGTGTTATCCCAGTCTTTTATTGTTTTTCTGAAATAATAAACTCAAACATCTATATAGTATTATTATTTTCTATCTCTTGAAATACCTTTCTAGTTCAATATTTTAAAAAATAAGACCATAAAACACCTATCATATTATAAATATATTATATGCATACCCAGTGCAGTAGAGTATGACATCTGCATACACAGAGGATCCATCGTCAAAAGCAACCAACCTATCTTCAGATACACATTTTACCTGTACAGACATGATTGATATGAAACTTATTTCACAGGATGCCTACACATTACGCTAGTTATAATGAAGCAAAAACAGCTCCTCACAGACACCAAATGAATTAGGGGACAGCAAAGATCTCATTCCTCATGTCATGTCCAAAGAGCAGAAAAATGTAAATAAGATGTTTTCTGACTAAAAGGCAACAGTAGAAGCTATACTGCCAACTGTTTAGCATACCATTTTATGCTGCCACATGTTATCATGATTTGCTAACTTCACAGCCTTTACATCTGGACTTCTAGTTGCTATATGAACCTCCTTAGCTACTGTTGCAATTTCTATTGAGATGTCAGTGGCACTAGATGCAAATCCAATGACAACCACGACCTGTTAATAAGGAGATATCAATACTTAGTAATTTTAATCAAAACTATTAGGGTTATATTTTAATAAAAAACTATTAGTGATACATTTCATATCCAATTGAATTTTATACTTTGTCATATACAAAGCTACGATATTACTTTAATTATTAAGCAAGGAAGTAAAACATCAATTGAAATCAATACATGCAATAAGAAACAGAATATACCAAAGCAACACATTAGAGCTAATTTTCTTACAAAATGGTTTAGGCTTAACTCAATCCTACAAAACCATTTTACTCTTGGAACATGCATAACATAGTGATTGGCCATTTCAATGTATCTAAGATAGACTTTGATACTGTCTCACAAAGTGATTTAGACATAATTCAACCATACAAAATAAACTCATAAAGTGAGGATTTATATATTGTGCTTTGCCACTGTCACTATCTTATTTTATATGGGAGTTGGGTTTTTCCCAATAAATTGTGTTATCTACAATGAGAAAGAAAGCGAGAGAGTCCTTTGCCTACAAGTCAAAAATGCTTCAACAAACTAGTTAATATGAAGCAGTTATCCATTTGGTTATTGTTGCCTGATACTACTTTGCAATAAAAAATAAGATTTAGAAGATAATTATGGTCCACTAGGAATCTAGGATACTACTTTGAGATATAGAAAGGTCTTGCTTAACACTGTTTACAGCACCTGATCCCGAAAAGGTTCTGGCACTCGGTAATTGTGACTATGAATTTGGTATCCTGGCCACTTTTCCATCCCTGAAAGACAAACCACAAAAATGAGAAACCCTGTGGAAAGTGAACTGTTTCAACATCTCTCCACAAGCCATAACCTGGGCGAGGAGCATTGTCTCTTGAGCTGGGCGACCATGGCGTCGCTTGAGCGACCACATTTCACTTAAGTATGCAATTATTCTCTACTTACCAGGAATTGTTGGCACCCTGGGTTGAGTGAAGTGACCAGAGCAAACAACAACAGCTCCAACAATCTCCCGACTCAAAACCGAGTCACAAGTCCTTGACTCAACCACCCACGAGTCTCTCCTCCCCGCGACTCGCTCTACCCGAACAACCTCCCACCCGAACCGGATCAACCCGAGAAGCCCGAACTCGTCCGCGAACTTGTTCAGAAACCACAGCACCTCCTCGTGACCCGGAAAAGTCCTCGAGTCCCCATCCGGACGGTCCGGAAATGGGTAGTCGAGAAAGCCCATGAGCTGCCTCGGCAGGTTGGTCCGGAGGGAGCGGTAGAGGCTCGTGTGCACGACCTCCCGGTTCGGATCCGAGCCGACAGGATCGGAGTCGATCCGCTGGTCGTAGCGCCAAGTACCTCCGAGGTGGTGGCTTTTCTCAAACACGACGACGTCGAGGCCCTCGCGGCAGAGCTCTCGAGCGACGGCGAGGCCGGCGACGCCAGCGCCGATGACGGCGACTCTGAGAGGATGAGACATTGCGATGGAGAAAGGTACGTCATGGGTGGTGTGATTGGAGCTCTTATTCTTCACACTCTTTGATTGGAATGGAAAAAGTGTTCGTAAGAGAAGTTGAAAGTTACTTCTTATCTTAACCTTTGTTTAACCTTTTGTTTCACCATGGTCATGGAAACTGAGCGTTTGAATAAACTGTGAGATAAATTTATTGCAAATTACTATTTTATTTTATTATATTTATTATTTCTATATTACTTTTTTAATTATTTTAATATTATTATAATGAATAAAACGTGAATATTTATTGATGTTTGTTATATACTTAATGTTTTATGCGTAATAATTATGTCCAAGAGTAAATATAATTAATTATATAAAGTAAATAAGTGTAAACATTGATAAAAGTGTGTAGTATAATTAATTATATAATATAAATATTTACGGTGTAATTTTTTATATTATGTTTTTATTTTTATGTGGAAAGATTTGGTGAGTCTATCATTTAATTGATTTATGATTAATATTAAATGATTTTGAAGTTGTATTAGTGTTAGTATTTATTTAAAATAGTACTGGAAGAAAATTTTAATTATTATATTAAAATGTAATAAGTGATAATAAATTTAAAAATCAATCAAAATCTTTAAACAATGTATAAAGTTGTTGAAATTGCTTTCAGAAGAGAAGTTGAAAGTAACTTCTCATCTTAACCTATGTTTAACCGTGGTCATGGAAACTGATAATAAAATAAGTGAAAAATAACGGAAACGAGCTATTGCATCATGTGAAATAAAGACAATTTTTTTAATTCTATAAGTTCAATAAAATCAAATTAAATGTAAATTTCTTTATTATTTTAAAACTTTATATTCATATTTGAAGGTAATTTAATTTTCACAATCACTTAGTTACGTTGTTGTTGTTGTTGAATTAATAGTATTGCCACATTAATTGTTATAACGTGGCATGCTATATTTATAAGTATCTCATCGAGATTATGCTAGGTAATTCAAGGGTAATAAAATTATAGGACAATATTATAAAAAGGTTATGTATCAAAAGCACTTGAGTGCAAACTTCACCTTAAGTTTATCATATCTCATTTCTTCCACTCTAAGAATGTTGATAAATAAGTCAATTATTAATATTTAAACAAAATAAATTGATATTATAACTTAGTTAAAAGCAAACTAAAATAAAATAATTAGTATTTTCTTCAGAAGCATATTAAAAACTAAATCTACAAACTCTCACAAAAGGAAAACCTTTGTTGTTATAAAATAAAATATTAGAAACAAGTTTAATAGCTAAAATTTTAAAAGCAAAGGGAAGATGTAATGCATGGATTCCTAAAAACTTCCCTCAGATTCCTTGAATTGACCATGCCCTTTCTTCTGCACTTCCTATTATTCCTTGATTGTGGTTTTTTTTCTACTGAAAATAAATAAAACATAAATGCAAAATGAATTATCAGGAAGAAACCAAGGGTGTGGAGCTGGACTCTGATGCCATGAAATTCACCGGTCGTAAACCTGGTGGACAGTAGGCATTCATTGCATTCTCATAATGTAACTCCAATAGTCCACATTTCTCATCAAGTTCATCATTTTCAGCAGCATCCTAAACGAACATAAACACAGTTTCAGCAAGATATAGCAACACAAAATATCTGTGTGTACAGGAATAGATAGATATGCACATCATAATCATACATGAAACCATAGGCTTCAAATTTATTCAGACTTTGTTAATTCATAAGGGTCTTTTTAACTTGTGTCATTGGCAAAATAGGTTAAGAAATCAATAATTGAAAGTTTTTTTTTTCTAAGTCTAATGGGTTTATATTTTTACCTGAGGAGGGTTTTTATTGAAGAGATAAGTCTTACCACGTATAAGTCATTGAACACCACTTTTAACCAAAAAGCTTAAGGTTCTAAAGGAGTTATTAGGGAGAGGATATATATATATATGATTTAGTCTAAAAGGCATAAGATATTTGACACCACTTTTAATCCAAAATCTTAAGACAATAAATTTATGGATCTTTCATCTTATATAATGTTTAACTTTGTCTTTTTTACCTAATATGAAACTTAAACTTAGATTATTCACAACAAAAATGCATTAGAAACCACAGAGGAGATGCATGATAACAACTTTTTAATAGTTTGATTCTCTTAACCGTGTCTTATTAACCATGTCTTAAGTTACTGGTTAGCATTGTCTTATTTTTAACCATAGACTTGTCCTCATTAATAATTGTTAGTAACTTTACCAGGAGAGAATAATGGTGGAAGGAAGGGAGAAAACGCATCTTGCAGTACTCATTGAACATCAATGTGAATATGATTAATGGAATGGTTGAAATAGAAGCAGCTGGTTTTAACTTCAGTCCAAATAAACCAATCATGGTTATCTGCATGAGAATGATTGCAAGGAGAATGTAGTGATGAATGTACGGCCAATATTGCCCACATGTTTGGTAAGTAGTTTCATACACGTCCTGAATCTGCAAAGGTAAGTTTTGCACGTCTTTAAGACAGCATTCATGGAAGACAAAATGAAAAATACCTAAATATGTGTATGAATTGGATATTTGTCCATGCAAGTGAGTGCCTTTTCAGAATTCAGCATAAGAAAAACTTACAATAATGATATTTCTTGAGTACAGAATAATAATGTAGTAGAAGGATCAAATATCAACCGTTGCATATGTATAGCATCTATTGCCAACTTGCATGATACAATCTAAATCTAATCTTAGAGGCGTTGTTTCTAATGTTAATAATTTGATATATTTGTGACTTGAGTTTAACCTACATAAGACATTAACACTACTTTTAACTAAAAATCTTGAGACATTGGATTTATGAGTCTTTAATCTTTTATCATCTTTACCCGATGTGGAACTTCGACTCACACGGAATATTTTCAAGACAATTTTAGACTAACACAGGATCACATAGTAAAGCATCTTAAACAGACCAGATCTTTTAGTGTGCCTATGAATTTGTATTATAAAACACATGAAAAGGGTGTTTGCAGATACAGAGAAAACTCACCTGGTTGACAAAGACGACATAGCCCAAACAGAAGTAGACGATAAGAAACGGTAGCAACAATGGTGCCACTACTGCGTACACTATGCCGATTAGAACTGAGAGAGAGACTAAAGGGATTATTCTAAAGTAAGGAAATGAATAAAGGTAAGGACTTGTCTCTCTTTGAGAGCCATAAACACGAGACTTCAAAATATCCCAAATTAGCATGCCAGGCTGGAGAACCTCCAAAGAAAATCCAGAGAGACCATCTGTCAAGATGTATGTCACAAAGAAATCTGCCTACAACGAGTACAGAAGAAAGAAGTCAAACTCATTAGAGGACTATCCAAATGTAACAAAATTAGGCAAAATTAGACTACCCAAATGAACTTTTGAAATTTGGGAATCCAAAATTGGATTCACACCAAGTCTAAGATGTTAAAAACATAATTTAGCCTAAAATAGTTCTTGAAAATGTGGCTCAGTTATTGATTCAGAACTATTATGAAGAGTAGCATAAATGAAGTAACATACTTACTTGGGCAGAGACAGCTCCGGCAAGATGAGTTGGAAGGGCTTTGGGTTGAGTAATAAATTCTCCAATTAAATCAAGAAGGGATCCTGATAACACACTCCAGAAGAACACATTTCCAACCAGAAAATAGAAAACCATGTTGCAGGCTTTCATCTCCTCCTTACTTCTTGCAATACATCCAGCTATTTTAGCCATAGCAAACATTGTAAAAGGCACAATATATATAAATGCTTTGAGTACAACACTTGGAAGAAAACCAGTCACTATAGAGCTTAGTCCGGGTCTGATGAATGGACAATTTGTTCTCAGTCAGAAAAAGATAAGAAACAAAATACTCTATTTTCTACGTTAGGAACTAATCAATAAATTACAAAGCATGTGATATCAAACTTAAAC
This sequence comes from Vigna umbellata, assembly GCF_029865625.1. Taxonomy (NCBI): domain Eukaryota; kingdom Viridiplantae; phylum Streptophyta; class Magnoliopsida; order Fabales; family Fabaceae; genus Vigna; species Vigna umbellata. The sequence continues at coordinate 9,198,251 of NC_142173.1, forward strand.
AAGGAGATGTTCGTTTGCATAAAAGGTTATTTGTGAAAACTCTTTATTCTTTTTTATAATGAGAAAAACCTTGCAATCTCTCTATCATAAGGACCAAATTGATTTACTTTTATATTAATTGATTGAGTAGTCACAGGAAAATTTATCATAAAGATTTTAGAAGTGTTTTGCTAAGAGGAACGCTACAAAACTGTAAAACTTGACAAGATCTAGCCACAATATGTAATGAAATATTCAAGCAAATGTGATATTTTCTTAATTATCAGAAGGGAAAGAACTAGTTATGTTTCTCACATGAGCTGCACAGCCGTGGCCGGAGGAAACCATTTCTTAAGTTTCTCATATTTGGCTATTCCTTGAACAGCAGTAACTGGAATGGCAAAGAAAATTGTAAGAAGAGATGCTGCAATTACAACGCCTAGTCTATATAGTGGAACTAGTTTGTAGGATACTCTCATATTCCTCCATGAAACATCCCTTGGTTCTGGAGCAAGTTCAGTGATCCAAAGAAGTGGATGAGAATGCTGTTGCAAATGAGCAGCTGCTGCAGCACCCGAACGTGACTTGAATATTACAAAAGCAACAGGCAACTCCTAATGTATGAGACAATTAAAGATACTTTATTTTTCAGCTTTTTTAATCACACAATGAATACAACCTTCATAAATAATTTTTACTTTCATTTTCAAAGAAGCAAATAGGAACACACAACTGCAAAAGATACCCATGTTCTCATAATATGGACATGGATTTTTAGCCAAAATATATCTTGAACATGTCTCAAGAATTAGGATCGTAATATTTCTAGTTATGTACTGAGAATACTTTCTTAAGTATTTCCAGTCCTATCATATTGCAATTTGAATCTTCTCCATCATTGAAAAGCTTATAATATTTTGATTTGTAACAAAAACTTTCCCTTTTTAATCATTAATACATCTAATTTTTCCATAAAAAACCAAATTGTTTTATAATACTTCCAGAATTGTAGAAGAGGAAACACGCAAGCACAACGAGATGGACGTGTTTCTACAGGCTAAAGCTGCTACCTTTTTCTGGAGCATGTCTCTGCATTGTAACTGATGGATCTTGTGAGTAAGGGCTTGAAGCTTTTCCTCGAGCAAATCAGAATCACCTTTTGAAGTCTCTCGATGTAATAAACCCAAGAGTGATAACCTATTGTTACTTTTGTTGGCTATACAACTCTTTCTCATGTCCTCTATTTTTCTTGAAAGGGACTTTGCATGGCTCTACATGTGACAATATATGTTAGAGGATCCATTACACAGGACAAATTCAAACTGAATTTGTTCTCTTTGATGTTTTGAACAAGTACAAAATATCTCTGCCATGTCTGAATTGAAGAATAATTTTTTCCATGTAAAATATACGTTCCATTACAGGTGAAAAATCTGAACTGGTTTCAAATCCAGTGTTGGAAAATAAAGTGCTTTATTAAAAGAATATCCTACCAATTAATAAGGTTCAATAAATTTCATCTTGACACACTTATATTCTAGATCGAAATAAAAGTACTAGGTTAGGCTCTATAAGGCTATGGTACCATCTTAGCAAATGACATTATACTTAACTTTACAAAAACGAGTTGTAACTTAAGGATTGCATTCTATTTATATATTATAATTTGACCTTATTCTTAGTTGACATGGGATTTCTAAGGTTGGGTTGTTCCAATTCCAATTTTGAACAATTGAGAACTTAAATATACAATTCATGGGAAGTTGACTACAGAGCTCTTTATAGATTTCACAGCTCAGGTTACAGAACAATCAATGTCACTAGCTTCCTTTCAAAAATTGACCATGGCTTATAAACACTAAATTAGGTAATAAGGAGCATCTCAAATACTATTTTTCACATAATATCTTTATCCAATGCTCATGATTAGTCTGTAGCATAATAAGAATAAATTACAATGAAGCAATGCATAAATATCATATTTAAGAAATCAAAATTGTAAATTGTGACAGTGCCTGACGGCATGCCTTACCACCGATTCCTCAAGTTCTTCAGTTTCGTACACCATTTGGTAGGAAAGGTAAGTGTTTGGATAATGTCTCCTGAAGAAATGATCAACGCAACAGTCACGAGCCTTGTGTTCCATGCATAATGGAATTTCACGAACTAGCACAGTAAATTGATCAGGCCTATCTTTTAACTTTTGAATTTGCTGAATCCTTCTAATCAAAATTTCATTGTATTCCTGGTTTTGCATAAAGGAAATAATAATGTTAACTTGACTAAACACTAAGTTTGCTGAGTATCACTACTTGTCTAACACTATTGGAGCATTATTGTCTGTAAAAGGTAAACCATTCTTCCAATAAGTGTTTTCATACAATAATGGCAATAGTAATCGAACAGAGAATTTCACCTTGTATAGTAGGAACATCCCGTAAAAAGATATAAAACACAAGCAAACAAAGTGCACCCAAAGCCTGTTAGAAAATCATGAAACAGATCATTTTTAATGCTGTCACCTAAATTTGAGTCAGAATTACATTTGGTCTAAATGATAAATGCTATAACAAGATCAGAAAATGAACATACAACAATAAAAATCATGACCTGTTACCTAGTCCAGGATTGAAGATTATTAAAAGAGATTTGACAATAAATTGAAGAGGAAAAGATTGCAGGGCACCACAACCGTTAACCTATTGCACAATGAAGTAAATCTAACATTGATAGTGTATGATTGAAAAAAAAAAGAAAAATAAAACTATCAGCTTGGAACATGGGGAAGTCAGCTTCAAACATGGCAAAACACCAAAATAACAATCAAGTTTTTTATTGAAACGTTTTCTAAATGCAAGGGTTGTATTGTAGTGAAGTGTTCATAACCAGCTTTATAACAAGACAGTTGATTATTGAACAACTCCAAAATGAGGCAAACAATCTCTCACCTTATCTATAATATCAGACTTGGGGGCAATAGTCTATTTCTCCTTATCTAATAAGAAAATAAGATTATGCTGAGAGCGTGAAACCAATTAATGGCATAATGGAAGAAATCAAATGTGCAGGAAACAAAACACAATTGCACAAGGATTTAAAACTGAAAGTGGAGCATTATAAATGTTATTAGCCATCTATAAATGCTATTGTTTACTTATTGGTTAAGCATTATAAATTGAAACACAAATGCATAAGAGGTGTGACTTCTATATTTAACATCCGTAGTGATTGGGCAAAAATAAATATCCCCACAAATTAACCTAAGCTTTGGGTTCCCAAGGCTAGTAAGATTTTCACTATGACATGATCTGACACATCATATCTGGAAAAAGCATTAATAAAAAAAGTCACACTTTTCTTGTAGTTAAATTCCCTGCACCTGGCATTAGAAAGGAAAATCACATGAGGAAACAGAATTGTTGAATAGTAAATATATTGAAGGTATTATCTGTTAACAAAATTTAACATTTTCTTCTCAAATATTCTATTTGACTTCCATTAATGATATTCTTTTCATAAAAAAAATCATGGTTTTGTCAACATTGCTTTGATTCAAACCCCTAAACTTTTGTGGTTAGAGATTCAAAATTAACATGCCCAATTCACAAAAGCCATTTCTTTTAGACTTCCATAGTAGGGGAGTGAAAAATCAAAGTACATAAACTCTACCAAACAAAGGATCATCATACAAGTAACCCTGTCTAAATCTTCCAAAACAACCTTACCTATTTGAACCTATTTTAACATTAGATATTGTGAAAGAATCCATTGTAAAGTAACTCCCATTTTGAACCTCCTGGGCACCATAATTGACAGGGAGAAGAACCACCAATCCAACAAGAGAACACACGAGGAAAAACTTAATGCTGCAAACACAAAAAAATAGTAAATATAAACATAAGAATAAAATAGTAAAATTAAGCAAAATACAATAACGGCAGCGTTATTATTGCATGTTATTATTACAGTGCAGCAGCATGAATGTTAAACATTGGATATTAAGGTAATTTGTTATTCCATAAGATAAACCTCTTTTCTTTCTCATTTCACAAATCAAAATACTAGTCTTTGACCGTAACCTTTCTATCAATTTTAATGCATAATCTATTTTCTTACTTCAAATCTTTATTTATAAATTTTTTGGTAGATTTTATAAATATTTTGGTAGATTTTTTATTAAGATTAGCCTAATTACAATCCAACAGTAAATAATTATACTTTAAATTTGAGTTAATCGATTTTAGAATTAATCTACTTTGCCCTTGTTCAGACCGATCCATTAGATGATCGTATGGACTATTTGGTTGATAATCCGGCCCCGGTCTATTAGATGATAGTCCGGGTTGAGACTTGTTGTCAACTTGGTTGACCGTCCGAATAGTAGTTGACCGAACAGTTGGTCAATTTTCTATTGTCAACTATACTTTTAATAATTATTTTAAATAATTTCAAAATATATTTAAGATTTTTAAAATTATTTATCATCACATAACAAAAGAAATTAATAAATTAACTAAACTTTATATCTAATTTTTAATCATCAATAATAATATTTATTTTATTTAAATTATTCTATTATATTTTAGTCAAGTTTATAATCATAATTATATTTTTTACTAGTTTTTTTATATATTTTAACAAAAATTTACTTCTAAATAATATTTTAAAATCAAATTCAACTTAAATATGTTAATTCCTTATCTAAAATCAATAAAAAAATTAACTTTTATATATTTAATTAATTATTTAAATTTACTCTTTTTCAACTATTTATTTTATTTTTATTTTCTTTTAGTTTTGAATTTTTTATACCTATTTTGGAATAAAAACCCTACAAATAAAAAAAATCCAAAATTTACAAAATTTTACTGACATAACTAGATACGCGAATCAGGGACAAGAATTCAATTTCATGAATATCCTCTACAATGAATGGGTTCATATTGAAAAATAAATGCTAAATTGTTTTTTAAAAGAAATGAAAAAAAAAAAACTTTTATAGGTAGTCTGAAATCTGCTAGATTTGGCTTGAATATAACCTTAATGTGTTAATAAGTGGCAGATTGAGTCGACGGAAGAAACACGCGCTAAACAAAAGCTAAATAGAGGGAAGAACGAAAGAAGAGAAAGTGTATGTGAAAAAACCTGAGAGAGGAAGTGGGAAGATGAACTTACCCGAATTTGAAGAGTCTGATGATAACAAGAGAATCGAGGCCATGAGCGTCGAGGATCTCAGCTTCGGT